>NC_058083.1:20310374-20538462 GCF_014858855.1 Bufo gargarizans | reverse complement strand
AATAAAGCCTTCTATTTCCACTTATCTCTTGTTGTACGTCTGGTTCATGGTTCCATGACATTAGGACCAAGCCATGAATTCTGACGGTACAGGGCCATCCTCGCTACCTACGCTGGTTGCCAGACTTGATCAGCAGGATCACCTGTTGGGTCGGTTCGCTGTGGCGTTGCAAACCCTGCTTGAACGCACGGCTCATTTCGCTTCCGTTGCCGATGGGTCGGTTGTCACTCCTGGGCCCGCTCCTACTGCCGCTCCGGTTGTTGCGCCAGAGTCTACCCCGACACCTGTTGCTGCGCCTGCGGTGTCTCGGGGTATGACCGGTTCTGCCCCCCTTCCACAGCGCTTTGGGGGAGAGCCAACTCAGTGCCGAGGTTTCCTTAACCAGGTGGGCATTTATTTCGAGTTGCTGCCACATGCCTTTCCTACTGAGAGATCAAAGGTGGGCTTCTTGATCTCGCTGCTCTCGGACAAGGCCTTGGCCTGGGCCAGCCCTTTATGGGAGAACAACAATCTGGTGGTTGCCGAGTTTTCCGGTTTTGTTGCTTCTCTTCGGAAGGTATTCGATGTGCCGGCTCGTGCTGCCTCTGCTGCGAAGCTCCTTATGTCCATCAGACAGGGTTCACGATCCGTAGCTGAATACGCCATTGAGTTTCGTACCCTGGCAGCAGAGGTGGGCTGGAATAATGAGGCTCTGGTCGCTGCTTTCTCTCATGGTCTCTCGGATGCCTTGAAGGATGAGGTTGCAGCTAAGGACCTACCAGTGGAGCTCGAGTCTCTTATTTCTTTCCTGATTTTGATTAACACCAGACTCAGGGAGAGACCTTCCTTTAAGGAGAGCCTGCGGAGGTCTTCTAACAGATTGGCGCCTACGTTTGCTGTCCCACCCGTGCCTCCCTCTCCTCCCACGCCTCCTGGGGATGACTTGTCTGGGGGTGAACCCATGCAGCTGGGGTTTGCTCGCCTGTCCGAGGGGGAGAGGGTACTCCGGAGACGCGAGGGCCGATGCATGTACTGTGGTCTCGGTGGGCATTTTCGGTTGGCATGTCCGAACCGTCCGGGAAACGCTCGCACCTGAGATCCTGTCGGGGGCAGATCTTGGGTGGAGTCTCCTCGTCCCCGGTTTCCCGTGTTGACAAACCACTGATCACTGTTGTCCTCTCCTGGGTCGGGGGCTCGGTGACGACCCAGGCGTTGGTGGACTCTGGTGCTGGTGGTTTGTTCATTGATAGTGTGTTCGCTGCCGCCAATTCCATTCCTCTGCAGCCTCGAGGTTCCCCACTGGCTCTTGAGGCGATAGACGGCAGACCCCTTCTGCCGCCACACGTGACTCATGAGACCCTTCCAGTGGGGATAGCCATTGGTGCCGTTCACAGAGAGTCGGTCTGTCTCCAGGTGATTTCGTCTCCACACTACTCGGTGGTCTTGGGGTACCCCTGGCTCCAGAAGCATAATCCGACTTTCGATTGGAGATCGGCCGAGATCCTCTCGTGGTCACCGCAGTGTGGGGCTAGTTGCATCCATGGGCCTGTCAAGTTGCTGTGTACTTCCTCGGACTCTCTGTTGCCTCCTGAATACGAAGAGTACCGGGATGTATTCGATAAGGTGCGCGCGGTTGCTCTACCTCCGCACCGCCCATACGATTGTGCCATAGAGTTACAATCTGGTGCCGTTCCTCCTCGTGGCAAAGTCTATCCACTGTCGGTAGCGGAGAATGAGGCCATGGAGGAGTACGTGAGGGAGGCGCTTTCACGCGGACACATTCGCAAATCCTCGTCCCCGGCAGGGGCTGGATTTTTCTTTGTGAAAAAGAAGGACGGTGAGTTGAGGCCTTGCATCGATTACAGGGGTCTCAATCGCATCACGATCAAGAACGCTTACCCGATACCCTTGATTTCCGAGCTGTTCGATCGCCTCAAAGGGGCCACGGTCTTTACCAAACTCGACCTGAGGGCGGCATATAACCTGGTAAGGATCAAGGCGGGCGATGAGTGGAAGACTGCGTTTAACACCAGGACCGGTCATTATGAATCCTTGGTTATGCCCTTTGGGTTGTGCAATGCGCCCGCAGTCTTCCAGGAATTCATCAACAATGTTTTCCGTGACCTGTTGCAGCAGTGTGTGGTGGTCTATTTGGATGACATCTTGGTATATTCTGAATCCATGGAGGCCCACATTATGGATGTCAGACGAGTGTTGCAACGGTTACGAGAGAACAGGCTGTTCGGTAAGCTTGAGAAATGCGAATTTCACCGATCCCAGGTAACCTTCTTAGGTTACATAATTTCCGCTGAGGGGTTCTCCATGGATCCTGAGAAGGTTTCGGCTGTCTTACAGTGGCCCCAGCCCATTGGTCTCCGTGCCCTGCAGCGCTTTTTGGGCTTCGCCAATTATTATCGGAAGTTCATCAGGGACTTTTCTATGCTAGCCAAGCCTCTCACGGATCTGACCAGGAAGGGCAGTAATTTCCAGGTCTGGTCGCTCGAGGCCATCCGAGCTGTTGAGGCTCTAAAGTCCGCCTTTGTGTCGGCTCCGATTCTGTCGCATCCCAACCCTCGGTTTCCCTTTGTCCTCGAGGTGGACGCGTCTGAGACGGGAGTAGGCTCCCTTCTGTCTCAGCGTAGAACACCAGAGGGTCCTCTGCTTCCTTGTGGGTTTTACTCCCGGAAACTGTCTTCCGCGGAGTGCAACTATCAGATTGGTGACAGGGAGTTATTGGCCATCGTGCAGGCCCTTAAAGAATGGAGGCACTTGCTCGAGGGTTCGGTGGTTCCGGTTCTCATCCTGACGGACCACAAGAATCTGACCTACCTTTCTGAGGCCAAGAGATTGACACCACGTCAGGCCAGATGGGCTCTGTTCTTGTCATGTTTTAATTACGTGGTCTCCTACCTACCCGGTTCCAAGAACATCAGAGCGGATGCCTTATCACGGCAGTACTCCGAGCTGTCCGGGGAGGAGTCGATTCCGACTTCGGTCATACCTCCGAATCAGATCCTGGCCGCCATTCGCACCAGCCTGACCTCTCCCCTGGGTGAGCAGATTTTGGCGGCTCAATCTGGTGCTCCCTCTGGGAGACCCAACGGCAGATGTTTTGTGCCTGAGGAGTTGCGCACTCGGTTGTTGCGAACCTACCATAACTCCAAGGCCGCGGGGCATCCTGGAAAGAATCAGCTGTCCTGGGCTGTTTCACATCTGTTCTGGTGGCCTTCTCTACGTTCCGACATCGCCGCATATGAAGCGGCATGCTCCATTTGTGCCCAGAGTAAGTCCCCTCGGCACCTTCCGTTGGGCCTTTTGCAACCCATAGCCACCGGGGAGCGCCCATGGTCACACCTGGGGATGGATTTCATTGTGGACCTCCCTGCATCCCGAGGCCATACGGTCATTCTCATGATTGTGGATCGGTTTTCCAAAATGTGCCACTGTGTTCCTCTCAAGAAGTTACCCTCTGCACAAGAGTTGGCCACGATTTTCGCTAGGGAGGTCTTCCGGTTGCACGGTTTGCCCAAGGAGATTGTGTCGGATCGGGGGAGTCAGTTTGTGTCCAGGTTCTGGCGCGCCTTTTGTTCCCAGTTGGGGATTCATCTCTCTTTCTCCTCGGCCTACCACCCTCAGTCCAATGGGGCCGCAGAACGATCCAATCAGGCCTTGGAGCAATTCCTTCGTTGCTATGTCTCCGATCACCAAGACAATTGGGTTGACCTCCTGCCTTGGGCTGAGTTTGCCAGGAACACGGCGGTGAACTCTTCCTCTGGGACGTCTCCCTTCATGGCCAATTATGGGTTCCAACCTGCCGTGTTACCGGAGGTATTCTCTCCCCAGGATATTCCGGCTGTGGAGGATCACCTTTCCGTCCTACGTGCTTCTTGGGTACAGATGCAGAGGTCCCTTGAGGTCTCTGCGCAGCGCCAGAGACTCCAGGCTGATCGCAGACGAGCGCCCGCTCCTTCCTACCAGGTCGGAGACCGTGTATGGTTGTCCACCCGCAACCTCAACCTTCGAGTGCCCACTCCCAAGCTGGCGCCTCGCTTTGTTGGTCCCTTCCGAGTGCTTCGCAGGGTAAACCCGGTAGCCTATGCCCTTGCGCTTCCTCCTGGCATGCGGATCTCCAACATGTTTCATGTCTCCCTGTTGAAGCCATTGGTGTGTAATCGTTTCACTTCCTCGGTTCCTCGGCCTCGTCCGGTCCAAGTGGGCAATCGTGAGGAGTATGAGGTGAGCAATATCCTGGACTCACGCCTGGTCTGCGGTCGGTTGCAGTTTTTGGTCCATTGGCGTGGTTATGGTCCAGAGGAGCGTTCCTGGGTTCCCTCCGCAGATGTCCATGCTCCTGCTTTGCTCCGAGCCTTCCACGCACGCTTCCCCCAGAAACCGTTCCTTACTCCGCGGAGGAGGGGCCCTTGAGGGGGAGGTACTGTCATGGTCTTACCTTCTTGCCGTTCTCCTTCGTTTGACATGTGCTGGCGGCCATCTTGGTTTCTGGGTTTCTTGTAGCCTCCCACCCTGCGGCTTCTCCTTCCCACTGGGAGGAGCTGGATGCCTAGCTCATACTTATAGGAGGTCTGTGGCTTCAGTTCCTTGCTTGGTCCTCCTGTGTTCACATGCTTCTAAGACTGCTGCTGCTTCTGGTTCCTGATCCTGGCCTCGTCTGACTACCCCGCTGGTTCCTGATCCTGGCTTCGTCTGACTACCCTGCTGGTTCCTGATCCAGGCTTCATCTGACTACCCTTCTGGTTCCTGACCTCTGGCTACGCAAGACCCTGCTTCGGTTTAGCCATCCGTTTGGACTGTTGCTTACAGCTTGATTTTCAATAAAGCCTTCTTATTTCCACTTATCTCTTGTTGTACGTCTGGTTCATGGTTCCATGACACTGTCTCCAACCATGCCAAGAAAAGTGTAGTACTAAATGTCGTATATTTGGCCAAATGTATTGGAAGGACTATGAGAATGTTACATGTTCTCAGACTATGGGGTTTTGGGTTGCCAGATAGATAGAAGTGACTGGTCCATAATAAGAGGGTCCCTATTGTATGACGAGGTAGGCTAAGTGTGGCATTGATGACCACTATGGGGGCAATGTATCACAATATGGACTATATGGCCTTATCTTGGATTTGAGTTCCCAAATTCCCTATTGTATGATGATTTGGGCTAAGTATGGCATTGATTGGCACTATGGGGGCAGTGTATGACAATGCATGGCACTCTAATCACTGGCTCTATTGGGGCTATATGGCTCTTTTTGGGTACATTATAGCCCTATATAGATAAATATATTGACACTTTTAATACTTTATGTGCCCTCATATGGACTGGTTGATCATGGTGAGATCAGTATTTGTTGGTTACAAACGTGGTCTAAATATTACATCTCATGAAAACATAAAACGTCCGAAAAGTTAATGATAATGAGACAAAGCTAAGAAGACCCAATCAAGCTCTGGCTGTGCGGCTGATGCTGGCTTTTGTGGGGAGGGCATATTAATACGAGGAAACCTAGAAAAACATTGAACGCAGCGTGAGACCGCTAGACAGACGTCACTGCAATCAATATTTAATGCCTCCTATAAATTGTACTTCCTGGAAAATTCTTTAGAGTATAAATTATTGGTCAGTTCTCACTTATGTGTGACATTTATATACGGCTTGTAATCCTGCAGGAAATAAGGTCACCCTCAAAACAAGATTAATTTGTCAGTCAAAGTGTCGCAGTCTCAAGCTGGATGGTTACAAACTTCTAAGTTTTTGACGGATGCAATGTCTGCAATGTGAAAGTCACAATCGATTGAAAGTCACTTCTTAGAATGCTGTATTCATTTCTGTGATCAAGCCAAAGAGAATATCCAAAGAAGATTTAAAAGTCCAACAACCCAGGGGGAGAGCGTAGAGGAGGATGGGAGTGGCAGTGGTATAGATAGTTATCACGAACCAGTAGGTGTGAACCCACTGTGCCACATGTCCTACCTCCTCTAAGGGCATCCTCTCAGTGAACCCCTCGTTCTTCACAGTACCCCTGATGGTGGGGATAGACTTTTCTGAGGGTAACACCAGGTCACTACCTCTTGAGGAGGATTGGCACACGAGGAAACTGGTCCAGACGGACCAGGAGGTACCAGAGCAAGGTACTAGAGGTACAAACGTAGTCAGCAGGCTGAGTCGTAACCAGGAGCAACAGTGCAGGACTGAAGGATGAGGCTGTCACAACCAGACAGCTGAGAAGCTCTGACAGAGGCCTTTCAGAACCTCCTCTTTGAGTTTCTGTGTTGTGGTATTCAGCTCCTCCTCTCCTTAGCCTCTCTCAGCTGTCATGTGTTGGACTAATTGCTTCCCTTTAAATTCTTCCCCAGAAGGCTTTTCTGGGCGGCTTATATTTCTTCCTGGAGTGTGTGTGCATGCCCATCTGGTTCTCCTCTCCTCTACAAAGTTAAGTGTTAAACTGTTATCTGTTATTTTCTGTTTGCTGGATCCCAGGTGACCCTGACTCCCTCCGTGTCTGGTGTAGGGAGCCGGTGGTCGTGTCCCCTCACTATTGTAGGGTGCTCAGGGGTTATATAGTCAAGGTACGTGGATATGCATACCTCCACCATTCGGATCTATGCATAGGCTAAGCAGCCAGGGAAAGTGCCAGGTCTTCTACAGGGGTCTCCCTTTTGTTCCTTAGCTGTTGGATCCAGCGAGTCATTTATGCATGTTGTTTTGCCTTGTTACCTGTACACATTCCATGACATTATAAGCCGCCAAAACCGTCTTAAGCATGGATCCGGTTTCACTTTTGGCTGAACGCCTCCAGGGTCTTTCATTGGAGGTAGCTGACCTCCGTAAGACTTTTTCTCAGCTTCAAGTGACCGGTTCAGCTTGCGTTCATGGAGCTTGTTCTGAGCCTAAGATCTCGCTCCCGGATACGTTCTCCGGGGGTAGTGAGAATTTTGTGCGTTTTAGAGAGGCTTGCAAACTCCATTTTCGCCTTCTTCCCCTTTCCTCTGGAGATGAGGAACGGAGGGTGGGGATCATTATATCGCTGCTCAGAGGTAACGCTCAGTCCTGGGCCTTTTCGCTGCCGGAGGGGGCACGGCCTCTCCGTTCAGTGGATGAATTCTTTTTAGCCCTGGGTCAGATATATGATGATCCGGATCGTATTGCTCTGGCGGAGTCTAGACTACGTCTCTTATGCCAGGGTAAACAATCCGCAGAAATATACTGCTCAGAATTTCGGAGATGGGCAGCTGATACTGGTTGGAATGATGCTGCACTCCGAAGTCAATTTTGCCATGGTCTTTCAGAGGGATTGAAAGATGCATTTGCCTTTCATGAAAGGCCTATTTCTTTGGACTCTGCTATGTCTCAGGCCGTTCGTATTGACAGGCGTCTTAGAGAGAGAGGAGAGATCTCTCCTTCCTGTCATACTCGGTCCCAGGACTGTGCAGCGGTCCCATTCTGTGCGCAGGGGTCTCAGTCGCTGTCAGCCCCTTCTGAGCAGGAGCCCATGCAGCTGGGGTTGATTGCTTCTGACAATAGAAGATTCAGCCCGCATGGGACGGTTTGTTTTTGTTGTGGAGGTATTAATCATTTGGCAAATATTTGTCCCTCTAGGAGATTCAGGCAGTTCTCTGGGTATAATAAAGAAACAAAGAGGAAAAAATCTTTGAAAAATGTTCCGTCTGTTACTATTGGCAGGGTTGAGGCGGAAATTGAAGGTTTTCCGTTTGCTTGTAGTTCCCGTTTTGTCCTGCCGGCTAGGGTGGCGCTAGAGAGCAAGAACATTTTTTGTGAGATTTTTGTGGATAGTGGAGCAGCGGTCAATCTCATTGATAATCAATTTGCGATAACTCATGGTTTCCAGGTGTGCGCTTTGAGAAAGGATATTCCTGTTTTTGCTATCGATTCCGCTCCACTTTCTCAGAAATCATTAAAGGGCATAGTTCACAATATCCGTTTGATTGTGAGTGATGCTCATGTTGAGGATGTGTCATGTTTCGTCCTTAGCGGTTTGCCCACCCCTCTGGTGTTGGGGCTGCCCTGGCTCACTAAGCATAACCCCACCATTGATTGGCAAGCGAAGCAAATAAATGGTTGGAGTGACTTTTGCAGAGAGAATTGCCTCATGACATCTGTTTCTGAGGTTGCTACTAAGACTATACCATCTTTTCTCTCTGAATTTTCGGATGTCTTCTCTGAGAGTGGAGTTCAGGATTTGCCCCCGCACAGGGAGTACGATTGCCCTATTAATCTCATCCCAGATGCCAAGCTGCCTAAATCTCGTTTATACAATCTTTCCCAACCTGAGAGGATCGCTATGCGTGCTTATATCTCTGAGAGTCTGAGAAAGGGACACATACGACCCTCGAAGTCACCTGTTGCCGCTGGTTTTTTCTTTGTTAAGAAAAAAGATGGTTCTTTAAGACCTTGTCTGGATTTCAGGGAGCTGAACAATATCACAATTCGTGACCCTTATCCGCTTCCTCTGATCCCGGACCTATTTAACCAGGTTGTTGGGGCTAAAGTCTTTTCCAAATTAGATTTAAGAGGGGCATACAACCTGGTCAGGGTCAGAGAAGGGGACGAATGGAAGACGGCCTTCAATACCCCTGAGGGCCATTTTGAAAACTTGGTTATGCCTTTTGGTTTGATGAATGCCCCAGCCGTTTTTCAGCATTTCGTGAACAGCATTTTTTATCATTTGATGGGAAAATTTGTATTGGTGTATTTGGATGACATTTAGATTTTTTCTCCCGATTTCAAAACTCATAAGGAACATTTACGTCAGGTCTTGCTCATTCTGCGGGAGAATAAATTATATGCGAAACTGGAAAAATGTGTGTTTGCGGTTCCAGAAATTCAATTTCTGGGGTTTCTTCTCTCCGCTTCTGGTTTTCGCATGGACCCCGAGAAGGTCCGCGCTGTGCTTGAGTGGGAGCTTCCTGAGAATCAAAAGGCGCTGATGCGTTTTTTGGGCTTTGCCAATTATTACAGGAAGTTCATTTTGAATTATTCTTCTATTGTTAAACCACTCACTGATATGACCAGAAAGGGGGTAGATTTTTCTTCTTGGTCAGTAGAGGCGCGTAAGGCTTTTTCTGATATCAAGGAGAGTTTTGCTTCCGCTCCCATCTTGGTGCAACCTGATGTTTCGTTACCCTTCATAGTTGAGGTTGATGCTTCTGAGGTGGGTGTGGGGGCGGTCTTGTCTCAGGGTTCCTCTCCTGCCAATTGGCGACCGTGTGCCTTTTTCTCAAGAAAACTCTCCTCCGCAGAGAGAAATTACGATGTGGGAGATAGGGAATTGTTGGCCATCAAGTTGGCTTTTGAGGAATGGCGCCATTGGCTAGAGGGAGCCAGACACCCTATTACCGTATTTACTGACCATAAAAATCTGGCCTACTTGGAGTCAGCCAAGCGTCTGAACCCGAGACAGGCCAGATGGTCGTTGTTCTTTTCTAGGTTTAATTTTGTTGTCACGTTCCGCCCTGGAGTTAAGAATGTGAAGGCAGATGCCCTGTCACGTTGTTTTCCGGGAGGCGGGAATTTTGAAGACCCGGGTCCCATTTTGGCTGAAGGTGTGGTGGTCTCTGCTCTTTTTCCTGAATTGGAGGCAGAGGTGCAGGCAGCCCAGTCAGAGGCTCCTGATCTTTGTCCTCCTGGGAGGTTGTTTGTGCCTCTCGCTTTAAGACACAAGATTTTTAAAGAACACCACGATACGGTCCTTGCTGGGCACCCGGGGGTAAGAGCCACACTGGATCTCATCGCTCGGAGATTCTGGTGGCCTGCGCTTCGTAAGTCGGTTGAGGGTTTTGTGGCAGCCTGCGAGACTTGCGCTCGTGCCAAAGTCCCTCATTCACGGCCATCAGGTCCTCTCCTTCCCTTACCCATTCCTTCCCGTCCTTGGACACATCTGTCCATGGACTTCATAACGGACCTGCCTCGTTCCTCGGGGAAGACTGTGATTCTGGTGGTGGTGGACCGTTTTAGCAAAATGGTGCATTTCATCCCTTTTCCTGGTTTGCCCAATGCTAAGACGCTGGCGCAGGCATTTGTTGATCACATTGTCAAATTGCACGGTATTCCTTCAGACATAGTCTCTGATAGGGGCACGCAGTTTGTTTCCAGATTCTGGAAGGCTTTCTGTTCTCGCTTGGGGGTTCGGTTGTCATTCTCTTCTGCTTTCCACCCGCAGTCGAATGGTCAGACAGAGCGCGTCAATCAGAATCTGGAGACATATCTGCGTTGTTTTGTGGCGGAGAATCAAGAGGATTGGTGTTCTTTTTTGTCCCTTGCTGAGTTTGCTTTAAATAACCGTCGTCAGGAGTCCTCTGATAAGTCACCATTTTTTGGTGCATATGGGTTTCATCCACAGTTTGGGACTTTCTCGGGAGAGGGGTCTTCTGGTTTACCTGATGAGGACAGATTCTCCTCGTCTTTGTCATCTATTTGGCAAAAGATTCAAGATAATCTAAAGAGCATGAGTGAGAGATATAAGCGTGTGGCTGATAAGAGACGTGTGCTTGGTCCGGACCTGAATGTTGGTGATCTGGTGTGGTTGTCTACCAAGAATATCAAATTGAAGGTTCCCTCCTGGAAGTTGGGTCCTAGGTTTATTGGGCCTTACAAAATCCTGTCTGTCATCAATCCTGTTGCATACCGTCTTGATCTTCCTCAGACTTGGAAGATCCATAATGTTTTTCATAAGTCCTTATTGAAACCTTATGTTCAACCCATTGTACCCTCGCCTTTGCCTCCTCCTCCGATTATGGTTGATGGGAATCTTGAATTTCAGGTCTCTGGGATTGTGGATTCTCGTCTTGTCCGCGGTTCTCTTCAGTACCTTGTTCACTGGGAGGGGTATGGTCCTGAGGAGAGGATGTGGGTCCCAGTGACGGACATTAAAGCCTCTCGTCTCATCAGGGCTTTCCATAGGTCCCATCCTGAGAAGGTGGGTTCTGAGTGTCCGGAGTCCACTCGTAGAGGGAGGGGTACTGTCACAACCAGACAGCTGAGAAGCTCTGACAGAGGCCTTTCAGAACCTCCTCTTTGAGTTTCTGTGTTGTGGTATTCAGCTCCTCCTCTCCTTAGCCTCTCTCAGCTGTCATGTGTTGGACTAATTGCTTCCCTTTAAATTCTTCCCCAGAAGGCTTTTCTGGGCGGCTTATATTTCTTCCTGGAGTGTGTGTGCATGCCCATCTGGTTCTCCTCTCCTCTACAAAGTTAAGTGTTAAACTGTTATCTGTTATTTTCTGTTTGCTGGATCCCAGGTGACCCTGACTCCCTCCGTGTCTGGTGTAGGGAGCCGGTGGTCGTGTCCCCTCACTATTGTAGGGTGCTCAGGGGTTATATAGTCAAGGTACGTGGATATGCATACCTCCACCATTCGGATCTATGCATAGGCTAAGCAGCCAGGGAAAGTGCCAGGTCTTCTACAGGGGTCTCCCTTTTGTTCCTTAGCTGTTGGATCCAGCGAGTCATTTATGCATGTTGTTTTGCCTTGTTACCTGTACACATTCCGTGACAGAGGCAGAGACGAAGTGAAACAAGCAATAGGTCAGGGCAGGCGGCACAGGTCAGACAATCCAGGTCAGCAACATGAGAATCGAGGCAAGCAGGTAGGGATAAAACAGGTAGTGGAGTCCAGAAACACAAGCACGGGTCAGGTAAACAGGAACGCAAGCAGATATAATAGCAACCTTTGCAGGACACAAGGACCTTGACGCTCAGGCACCTGGGAAGGGGGCTGAGCCACTTATGTATGTGCAGGAGGGCTAGGATTGGTCAGCAAGGTCATATGATCTAACCCATAAATCACAGGAAGTGACATGTGCCGGCCCTTAAGGAATTGCTAGAAGGAACAAGCTAATGGATGGTGGGGTGTTAATGATGTTACATAGTTACATAGTTAAGGTTCGAAAAATACAAAAGTCCATCAAGTCCAACCTGTAATCCTGCTTTATCAATCCACGGAACAAATCCCTGGATCAATGTCCATCTTCCTTTTAAAAAGGTGTTGGGTCAAAGGTAAAGGGTTCATAGAACAAGATTTCTATACATTTTCATAAGCCTCAATGGTATTTTGAATTAAAAAAGGCTTAAAAAAAGGTTCAGATGACATCTACTGTATTTGCTGTGACCAGCTCCTGCAGCTATTCCAGAGATTTACAGCCCTTATTGTAAAGAATGCTTGTCGCCTCTGATGACTGAATATTTTTTTCTCCAGGCGTAGGGAGTGGCCCCTTGTTTTTTGAGGGGGTTTAACACAGAATAGCTTCCCTTGATATTTTTTGTATGGTCCATTTATATATTTGTACAGGTTAATCATGTCCCCTCTTAGATGTCTTTTTTCAAGTCTAAAGAATTCCAGTTTATTTAATCTTTGCTCATAACTAAGATCTTCCAGGCCCTTTATGAGTTTAGTTGCTCTCCTCTGTACTTTTGCTAACTCCAGGGCATCCCTATTATGGACTGGTGCCCACTGAGCTGTATATTCCAGTTGAGGCTGCACCAACGCTTTGTATAATGGCAATATTACATCCCTGTCCCGCGAGTCCATACCTCTTTTAATACAAGACAAAATTCTGTTGGCCTCAGAGGCAGATGACTGGCATTGCATGCGGTTATTTAGTCTATGATCTACTAATACACCCAGATACTTCTCAAAAAGTGACTCTCACTGTTTTACTCCCCTTAGGACATATGCTGCATGCAGATTATTTGCCCCCAAGTGCATAACCTTTACATTTATATATACAGTATATTGAACCTCATTTTCCAATTGGAGGTCCAAACAGTCAGCTTGTAACTTATCTTCCGTATTACAAATTTTGGTGTCATCTGCAAAAATAGAAACGGCACTATTAACCCCTTAAGGACTTTAGACATACCGATACTGCATGGTTCCCGAGTCCTTAAGGACCCATGACGTACCGGTACGTCATGTGTTGTTCCGATCACCGCCGCCCAGCGGTCGGTGTCTGGAACCCGGTCCCTGCTAAAATCATTGAGCAGGCACCTTGGCTAAATGGGCGGGGGGTCCTGTGACCCCCCCCCCCCGTTTCGGCGATAGCAGCAAACTGCAGGTCAATTCAGACCTGCGGTTTGCAGCTTTTACCTGCGGTTGCGGCGGTGATCAGGCGTGCCATCGGGTCCCCATGCGGCTGCAGGGGGAACCCGATAGCATGGAAGGCAGCGCGATGCCTAAGGAAGGCATCGCGCTGCTTTCCGGTGACGAGCCTGTGAGATCCAGCCCCCTGGATCTCACAGGCCGGAAGCTGTATGAGTAATACACACAGTATTACTCATACAGCCAATGCATTCCAATATAGAAGTATTGGAATGCATTGTAAAGGATAAAACCCCCAAAAGTACAAGTGTCAGGAAGCAGGGGGTGTTACCCCTACTCTGGGACCACGGGCACGGCGCAGGGCACGGGTTCCCCTTCAGCTCGGTAAAACACCTGGTGCCCGAGGTGCGGGTGCGTGTGCGCAGTACACAGGCTGTATGCACATTTCCGGGTGCATAGCGTTCCTGCATTATCCGGCTGTCAGGTGTGAGCCTTGCTGAGGGAGATTCCCAGTACACACCTTCCACCTTCCTCGCCTGCCATTGGTTCCTGGGGAGGGTGGTTCCTACCTTCCCTGGCTATAAAGACCTGGCCTGAGCTCTGGCTCATTGCTGAGTTATTCCACCTTATGGTGAACACCTAGCCTCCCTGCAGATCCTTCTATTGCCTGTTGTTTCTTTGTATCCTTCCCGGCTACTGACCCCTGGACTGTCTTCCGCCTTGAACCTTCGCTGCCTGCCTCGACCCGGATTGGACATTGACTACCCCTCTTGGATTATCCCTAAACTTGTACCGCGTTCTGGGCTGTCAGCTGCTTACTGCCAGTGGGTTTCTCATCCCACTACTGGCTCCCTGGGAGGTTCTGACAACAAGTCCCAAAGTGGGACAAAAAATAAAGTAAAAAAATAAAGTTTCCCCCCCAAAAATTAAAAGTTTCAAGTAAAAATAAACAAAAACCTCATTTTCCCCAAATAAAGTAAAAAAGAATTGGTAAAAAATAGGGGGAAAAAAGTATACATATTAGGTATCCCCGCGTCCGTATCGACCGGCTCTATAAACATATCACATGACCTAACCCCTCAGATAAACACCGTAAAAAATAAAAAATAAAAACTGTACTAAATAAACAATTTTTTTGTCACCTTACATCACAAAAAGTACAACAGTAAGCGATAAAAAAGGTGTTTGCCCACCAAAATAATACCAATCTAACCGTCACATCATCCCGCAAAAAATGAGCCCCTACCTGAGACAATCGCCCAACAAATAAAAAAAACTATGGCTCAGAATATGAAGACACTAAAACATCATTTTTTTTCGTTTTAAAAAAGCTGTAATTGTGTAAAACTTACATAAATAAATAAAAAGTATACGTATTTGGTATCAACGTGTTCGTATCGACCGTTTCTATAAAAATATCACATGACCTAACCCCTCAGATGAACACCGTAAAAAATAAAAAATAAAAACTGTGCTAAATAAAAAAAAAATTGTCATCTTACATCACAAAAAGTACAAAAGCAAGCGATCAAAAAGGCGTTTTCCCACCAAAATAGTACCAATCTAACCGTCACCTCATCCCGCAAAAAATTAGCCCCTACCTGAGACAATCGCCCAAAAATAAAAAAACTATGGCTCAGAATATGGAGACACTAAAACATAATTTTTTTTGTTTTTAAAAAGCTGTTATTGTGTAAAACTTACATAAATAAAAAAAAGTATACATATTTGGTATCGCCGCGTTCGTATTGACCGGCTCTATAAAAATATCACATGACCTAACCCCTCAGATGAACACCGTTAAAATTTAAAATAGTGCCAATAAATCCGTCATATCATTCTGCAAAAATCATACCCTACCCAAGGTAATCGCCCAAAAACTGAAAAAATTATGGCTCTCAGACTATTGAAACACTAAAACATGATTTATTTTGCTTCAAAAATGAAATCATTGTGTAAAACTTACATAAATAAAAGAAAGTATACATATTAGGTATCGCCGCGTCCGTATCGACCAGCTCTATAAAAATATCACATGACCTAACCCCTCAGATGAACACCGTAAAAGATTTAAAATAAAAACTGTGCTAAATAAACAATTTTTTGTCACCTTACATCACAAAAAGTGTAATAGCAAGCAATAAAAAAGTCACACGCTGTCATGGAACCATGAACCAGACGAACAACAAGAGATAAGTGGAAATAAGAAGGCTTTATTGAAAATCAAGCTGTAAGCAAAAGTCCAAACGGATGGCTAAACCGAAGCAGGGTCTTGCGTAGACAGAGGTCAGGAACCAGAAGGGTAGTCAGACGAAGCCTGGATCAGGAACCAGCAGGGTAGTCAGACGAAGCCAGGATCAGGAACCAACGGGGTAGTCAGACGAGGCCAGGATCAGGAACCAGAAGCAGCAGCAGTCTTAGAAGCATGTGAACACAGGAGGACCAAGCAAGGAACTGAAGCCACAGACCTCCTATATATATGAGCTAGGCATCCAGCTCCTCCCAGTGGGAAGGAGAAGCCGCAGGGTGGGAGGCTACAAGAAACCCAGAAACCAAGATGGCCGCCAGCACATGTCAAATGAAGGAGAACAGTAAGAAGGTAAGACCATGACACACGCACCCCAAAATAGTGCCAATAAAACCGTAATCTCATCCCGCAAAAATCATACCCTACCCAAGGTAATCTCTCAAAAAATGAAAAAATTATGGCTTTCAGACTATGGAAACACTAAAACATGGGTTTTTTTTTGCTTCAAAAAAGAAATCATTGTGTAAAACTTAAAGTAAATAAAAAAAAGTATACATATTAGGGATCGCCGCATCCGTGACAACCTAGTCTATAAAAAAAATCACATGATCTAGTCTGTCAGATGAATGTTGTAAATAACAAAAAATAAAAACTGTGCCAAAACAGCTATTTCTTGTTATCTTGCTTCACAAAAAGTGTAATATAGAACAACCAAAAATCATATGTACCCTAAACTAGTACCAACAATACTGCCAACCTATCCCAGTAGTTTCTAAAATGGAGCCACTTTTTGAGTTTCTACTCTAGGGGTGCATCAGGGGGGCTTCAAATGGGACATGGTGTAAAAAAAAAAACTGTCCAGCAAAACCTGCTTTCCAAAAACCGTATGGCATTCCTTTCCTTCTGCGCCCTGCCGTGTGCCCGTACAGCAGTTTACGACCACATATGGGGTGTTTTTGTAAACTACAGAATCAGGACCATAAATAATGAGTTTGGTTTGGCTGTTAACCCTTGCTTTATAACTGGAAAAAAATTATTAAAATGGAAAATCTGCCAAAAAAGTGAAATTTTGAAATTGTATCTCTATTTTCCATTAATTCTTGTGGAACACCTAAAGGGTTAACAACGTTTGTAATATCAGTTTTAAATACCTTGGGGGGTGTAGTTTTTCAGATGGGGTCACTTTTATGGAGTTTCTACTCTAGGGGTGCATCAGGGGGGCTTCAAATGGGACATGGTGTAAAAAAAGACAGTCCAGCAAAACCTGCCTTCCAAAAACCGTATAGCATTCCTTTCCTTCTGCGCCCCGGCCGTGTGCCCGTACAGCGATTTACGACCACATATGGGGTGTTTCTGTAAACTACAGAATATGGGTCATAAATATTGAGTTTGGTTTGGCTGTTAACCCTTGCTTTGTAACTGGAAAAAAATTATTAAAATGGAAAATCTGCCAAAAAAGTGAAATTTTTAAATTGTATCTCGATTTTCCATTAATTCTTGTGGAACACCTAAAGGATTAGTAATGTTTGTAAAATCAGTTTTGAATACCTTGTGGGGTGCAGTTTATAGAATGGGGTCATTTTTGGGTGGTTTCTATTATGTAAGCTTCGCAAAGTGACTTCAGACCTGAACTGGTCCCTAAAAATTGGGTTTTTGCAAATTTCTGAAACATTTCAAGATTTGCTTCTAAACTTCTAAGCCTTGTAATATCCCCAAAAAATAAAATATCATTCCCAAAATGATCCAAACATGAAGTAGACATATGGGGAATATAAAGTAATAACTATTTTTGGAGGTATTACTATGTATTATAGAAGTAGAGAAATTGAAACTTGGCAATTTTTTACAAATGTTTGGTAAATTTGGTATTTTTTATAAATAAAAATTAATTTTTTTTACTTCATTTTACCAGTGTCATGAAGTACAATATGTGATGAAAAAACAATCTCAGAATGGCCTGGATAAGTCAAAGCGTTTTAAAGTTATCAGATTTGCAAAAAATGGCCGGGTCTTTAAGGTGAAATAGGGCTGAGTCCTTAAGGGGTTAATCCCATCCTCTATGTCATTAATGAATAAGTTTTTTTTTAATCAAATATGTTTTTATTATTGTTTTCAGACAATACAACATATTAGCGTTACATATGTCATTAAGTAGATGTGGTAATCATATAATGGGATCTTGTACATTCAGACATATCCATTACATTACTTGTTGGTTTAAAACAAATAAACAACGTATATAATTAAAGTACAAAAATAAAGTACAAAAACATACAAACTATTACCTTGTCTGTACCTTCATTAAGTTATGATCAATGACCACTACACACAGCCGATTACAATTTCAGAATATCACTACGGACATCAATAAGCAGCGAAATGACCCCAAAATTGAAGATAATTAACATATAATAAATAATAAATAATAAGAGTAAATAATAATAATAATGATGATGACAAGGCCTTGCACTACTAGCTTGCACAATATAGGATATACAGTTGCATTGAAATCAGTTAGATAAGCCTTTACAAGGCTGTCAATTATGTAGCATATCGGTGTATTTCAACCATGGATCCCAAATTTTCCTATATGACTCATGTTTGTTCATTTGCCAGCTGGTCAGCTCCTCCATCCGACATACCTGATGCACTTTTTGGATCCACTGCTGTGTTGATGGCGGTTGCGGTTGTAGCCAAAGCAGCGGAATAAGACACTTAGCTGCTGCCACTAGGTGGGTTATCAATGATTTCCTAGATGGTCTATATTGCGGTGTGGGGAGAGCTAGTAATACCAACTCAGCCGATAATTTAGTTATCGACGGCATAAGTGCATTTATGTGTTTTTGAATTTCTGTCCAGAAGGAGCTCACCACCAGGGCACGACCACCAAATGTGACTCAGAGTCCCCGTTTGCGTTTGGCACCTCCAACATCTATCAGAGGACGACAGACCCATCTTAAATAATTTTAATGAATAAGTTAAATAATAGGGGACCCAGCACAGAACCTTGGGGTACACCACTTATAACCCAGGACCATTCAGAGTAGGAATCATTGACCACAACTCTTTGGGTACGATCGTGAAGCCAATTTTCAATTCAATTACAAATTATATTTTCTAAACTAATAGACCTCAATGAATCTATTAGTCATCTGTATGGAACAGTATTAAACACCTTTGCAAAAAATAAATAATTTCAAAAATTATTGTTAAAATAATTATAATTATTGAAATTATTATTTTTTATTTAATGTTTATTTTACAATTATAACCTGATTGATGTTGTAAGATTGTAAAACATACATATTCCAGTGGCGGGATACCGTTAGCCAATATAAATCCGTTGAATTCGCTTATCTTGTGATAAATGGGTGACCATTGTTATGGGAATCACCACCTTATGGAGCAATGAGTGGTGAGGAGGTTGCTAAGCAACCATCGACGCTACCTTCTCGGCATCGCTTTCTGTAAGGTCACGTGGTCCCGGACTTCTTTACTAGCTGCCAGGAAGCATGCGGTTAGCGTGCGTTCCATTAGCGTTTCACGACGGCAGCACGGTAGGCGGGACATTGCATTAGGGACAGACTGGCAGATTTTAAATAGAGGAGGCGGCGCATGGTCAGAGCCACCGCTGACAACTTGGTGAGAGACATGGGGACACTTCCCTGTTCATTTGCTATTACTTGCTCCTGGTTTTGGTGAAATGAAACCAATTATGGTATAACCACTGTTATCTATTTTGATATGAGGAGGTTTCCACTTGGCAACTTTATAGAATTTATGTTGCCTGCTATTTATTCTCTAATCTCACAGGAGCACATACAATAAGTAGTTCAATACCCATATTTATTTATTCTCACCCCTCCCCACTGTACTTATCTGGGGAAGGGGGGGGGGGGGGGAATAGAAATTAGAGTATCTTTGTTTATTATTCTGTATTTGTTTTCTTAAACCTTTCTTATCACTTATTTAACCCCCTGATAAATCCCATATCTGGGATGAAACATGTCATGTTGGGAATAGAGTGAGGTCTTTTTAGGGATACGGCCACTTAAAGGGCTTCTGTCACTCCACTAAAGTCTTTTTTTTGTTTGTTTTTTGTGTTTTTTTTTATAATCCCTATACTGCGATATATCAATACATAATGTTATTGATCATTTTGGTTCAGTAGATAATGCAAAAAACTGACTTTTATCATATGCAAATTACCTGTCTACCAGCAAGTAGGGCGGATCCTCCTCTTATAAAGATGCCCCTCCTCATGTTGATTGATATAAATCCCCGCCCGTCCGGCGGGCGCGGGAAATGTGGCGTACGGGAGACCGGACCTACCCCGGCGTCACTCATTCTCTGCTGGCCCTGTCTGCATTCAAAATCTGGCGCCTGCGCCGTACCTGTCTTCAGTCGGCGCAGGTCCACTGAGGGGAGGACGCTCGCTCGGCCGCTCCGTCCTCAATGCGCCTGCGCTGATGACGTCACATCTACACCCGGCGCAGGCGCACTGAGGTAGGAGCGGCCGAGCGAGCGTCCTCCCCTCAGTGCGCCTGTGCCGACTGAAGATAGGTACGGCGCAGGGGCCATATTTTGAATGCAGACAGGGCCAGCAGAGAACGAGCGCGTTCGCTGGCCCTGTCAATCAACATGAGGAGGGGGCGTCTTTATGAGAGGAGGATGCGGCTGCTACCAGAAAGTAACCACCCTACACCCTAGATATAACAATGTTCTGCCAGATTTCTATAGCTTGCCGAAAGTCTATAGCGGAAGTGACGTGGTGCGCTGCGCAAGCGCACAAGCGCACTTCCACAAATCATCCGAATTATCGCCTTAAAGTGACAGTCACCTCCAGTAAAATACAGCATCTACATTAATTTGTACCCTCGCGGGCTCGCTTCGCTCGCCACGCATCGGGCTTGGTCTCGCTGCGCTCGGCATTTAGTAAAACTAACTCTATGCCGCCATTGATAGTAAAGAAGGAAATGGATGGTAAAGAAAGAGACTATCCATCTCTTTCTTTACCATCCATTTCCTTCTTTACTATCAATGGCGGCATAGAGTTAGCTTTACTAAATGCCGAGCGCAGCGAGGCCGAGCCCGATGCGTGGCGAGCGAAGCGTGCCCGCGAGTGTGCAAATTAATGTAGATTAATGGAGATGACTGTCACTTTAAGAAATCTATACCCTTAAGTCTGCGCACGCGTGGTGTGCGAACTACTCCAGTGGAGGCAGCAGGAATGCTTCGCTGAAGTATGCTTGTGCGCTTGCGCAGCGCGCCACGTGACTTCCGCTATAGACTTTCGGCAAGCTATAGACTTTCGGCAGAACACCGGCCAAGATATTATCATTTATGGACAGAAAGATCTAGGATTTGCAGGATAATTACTACCCCTTTGGACTTGGAAAGAAAGAATCAACAACACATGCCGGAGGTGGTGAGAATTATTTAATTTTTCCTTATCACCAATTTATGTTTATTTGTTTGAGCCTCATTTATTTTATCTTTGGAAAAAGTAAAAGTTATGTTTTAAATAACTCCACATCCTCATGAGTTCAGTGTGAGGACTCTCATTCTCCAGAAGGATGCAGGTCCCATCTTTGGAATGTGCACCTGTTGGACATTTATGGCATATTGTGTCAATATGCCATGAATGTCCAGATGAAGACATAATTTTAAAGCATATTCATCGGATAAATATCTGATCATCTGGGATAATAGTGCAGTACCTCAGAATAGGATAACTGCAAAAGGGTTAATTATTATGTAATTTGGTTAATTGAAATGTTCTGATTTATTATGTTTGACTACTTAATAGTATTGTATGGTCTAGTCTAGCTGTGCCACAGAAAAGACACATGTTTGCTGGCTCCTTAAGACTAGTGCAGTACCCCAGATTAGGGTACTTGCAAAATTGATTATTTAATGTTATTTGGTTCTCTATAATGTTCTGATGTGCTGTATTGTACCCGTATAGTTCAGTATGGATCAGTAAGGCTTAAAAATCCTGACTTTACCTTTATAGGAGGTTAGGAGATGGACCTAGGTCCTCCACTACTTCATTGTTAGCTGAGGAATTAAAGGAGCTACATGTGCCTGATTGGACTCCAGCACCATCCGCCGGCCACAGCTCACCAAGGGCACCACAAACTACCATCAGGCAGGATCCCCAACATTGGGGTCCAAGTGAAGAAAGGGTGTCCCCTCCTATCACTGCCCCGGTCCTAAGGCGTATTGGTATGAGGATTGTCACTGGGATTTATCTGAATAACTGTTGCAGCCAGACCCACTACCAATCCCATCCTCCTCTCCTCCCGGTGTCACGCCTGTTTGTGAGCAACAAGAGCAAACACAGTAAAAAGAGCTACTGACCGGACCCAAACTAGGGAAGATAAAGGGTGACCCCTGTCAGACCCTCAAAGCTCTCCCTATGCTGCTAAAGCACATGCCCGGATCCAAATGGTGGAACGAGGCATGCCCGCGTACCTAAGACTGATGACCACTGTAACCCCTACAATAGTGGAAGGGGCACGGCCACCGGTGCGCCACCGGTGCGCTGCTCAGTATATGGAGGGAACCGTGGCCACCTCAGATCCAGTCAGAAAATAACCAGGTACACAACAATGTCTGCACACTTAGCTGAAGGAACTGCAGCCGCAGAGAAGACGGATCCAAGGACAGCTGGCAATATCCGGAGAGCTTGCTGCAGCAGAACACAGGTCCAGTACACTGATAGCTTACAAGTGAAGATACTCAAGCAAGAGCTACAACTGAAATGAGAAATATAATCCACGCCCTACAATAGGAGGAGGGGTGATTTAAAGGCAGGGAAATCAAACGCAGGAGGAACAGCTGGGAGTAAAGACCTCATCACAGGGGCGGAGAAACAGAGCAGTGAGAACTCCTCCAAGCTCTAAGTGACATCATCACAGGGGTGGAGCCACAGAGCTGTGAGAACGTCTCAAAGCTCTGGTAGTGACAGTACCCCCCCCTCTACGGGTGGACTCCGGACACCCAGGACCCACCTTCTCAGGATGAGCCCTATGAAATGCCCGGATGAGGCGAGTGGCTTTAATGTCCGACACCGAGACCCACATCCTCGCCTCAGGACCATAACCCTTCCAATGAACGAGGTACTGAAGAGAACCGCGGACAATGCGAGAGTCCACAATTCTGGAAACCTCAAACTCCAGATTGCCATCAACCAAAATCGGAGGAGGAGGCAAAGAGGAGGGTACCGTGGGCTGGACATATGGTTTTAAGAGAGATCTGTTAAATACATTATGTATCTTACAAATCCGTGGAAGATCAAGACGGAAGGCAACAGGATTGATGACTGACAAAATTTTATAAGGCCCAATAAACTTGGGACCCAATTTCCAGGAGGGAACCTTCAGTTTAATATTTGTTGTAGACAACCACACCAGATCACCCACATTCAGGTCCGGACCAGGCACACGTCTCTTATCAGCCACACGCTTATACTTCTCACTCATCTTTCTAAGATTACTCTGAATCTTTTGCCAAATGGTAGACAAAGACGAGGAAAATCTCTCCTCCTCAGGTAAACCAGAAAGAGCCCCTCCCGAGAATGTCCCAAACTGCGGATGGAACCCATATGCACCAAAGAATGGTGACTTATCAGAAGATTCCTGACGACGGTTGTTCAAAGCAAACTCAGCAAGAGGGAGAAATGAACACCAATCCTCCTGGTTCTCTGCCACAAAACAGCGCAAATATGTCTCCAGATTCTGATTGAGGCACTCAGTCTGACCATTCGACTGCGGGTGAAAAGCAGAAGAGAAGGACAGCCGAACCCCCAGGCGAGAACAGAAAGCCTTCCAGAACCTGGACACAAACTGCGTGCCTCGATCGGAAACAATATCAGAGGGAATGCCGTGCAATTTAACAATATGGTCGACAAAAGCTTGCGCCAACGTTTTAGCATTGGGTAAACCAGGTAAAGGTACGAAATGAGCCATCTTGCTAAAAGGGTCCACGACCACCAGGATCACCGACTTCCCCGAGGAACGAGGAAGATCCGTGATAAAGTCCATGGACAGGTGTGTTCAAGGACGGGAAGGTATGGGTAACGGGAGAAGGGAACCTGAAGGTCGTGAACGAGGGACCTTAGGGCGAGCGCACGTCTCACAAGCAGCCACAAAACCCTCCACCGACTTACGAAGAGCCGGCCACCAAAATCTCTGAGCAATGAGATCTACCGTGGCTCTACTCCCGGGGTGACCAGCAAGAACCGTATCATGATGTTCCTTGAAGAGTTTGTGACGTAGCTCAGGAGGCACGAACAACTTCCCAGAAGGACAACGGGCCGGTGCCTCAGTCTGGGCAGCCTGGACCTCGGCCTCCAAATCGGAATATAGAGCAGAAACAACTACCCCCTCCGCCAAAATGGGACCAGGGTCCTCGGAGTTTCCTCCTCCCGGAAAACAGCGAGAGAGAGCATCAGCCTTCACATTTTTGATCCCAGGGCGGAATGTAACGACAAAATTGAATCTGGAGAAGAACAGAGACCATCTGGCCTGTCTCGGATTCATACGCCTGGCCGACTCCAAGTATGCCAGATTCTTATGGTCGGTAAAAATGGTGGTAGGGTGCCTGGCCCCCTCCAACCAATGGCGCCATTCCTCGAAAGCCAACTTGATGGCCAACAACTCCCTATCTTCCACATCATAGTTTCTCTCTGCCGGGGAGAGTTTTTTAGAGAAAAAGGCACAGGGTCGCCATTTGGCAGGAGAAGGGCCATGGGACAAAACTGCACCCACACCCACCTCGGAAGCATCCACCTCAACAATAAAAGGTAAGGAAACATCGGGATGCACCAAGACGGGAGCAGACGCAAAACTCTCTTTAATCTTAGAAAAGGCTGCAAGCGCCTCCTCCGACCAAGAGGAAAAATCAGCCCCCTTTTTTGTCATGTCAGTAAGGGGTTTGACAACAGAGGAATAATTCAAAATGAACTTTCTGTAGTAGTTCGCAAAACCCAGAAAGCTCATCAATGCCTTCTGATTCTCAGGAAGCTCCCACTCAAGTACAGCACGGACCTTCTCCGGATCCATGCGAAAACCAGAAGCAGAGAGGAGAAAACCCAGAAATTGAATCTCCGATACCATAAAAAGACATTTCTCCAGCTTGGCGTACAATTTATTTTCCCGCAGAATCTGCAGAACCTGAAAAAGATGATCCTGATGGGTCTGAACATCAGGGGAAAAAATCAAAATATCATCAAGATACACCAATACAAATTTCCCCATTAAATGGTAGAAAATACTATTAACAAAATGCTGAAAGACGGCCGGAGCATTCATCAGGCCGAAAGGCATAACGAGATTCTCGAAATGCCCGTTAGGGGTATTAAAGGCCGTTTTCCATTCATCCCCCTCTCTGACCCTGACCAGGTTGTACGCGCCTCTCAAATCCAATTTGGAAAATACCTTGGCCCCAACAATTTGGTTGAAGAGGTCCGGGATCAGAGGAAGGGGATAGGGATCGCGAATCGTGATACGGTTCAGCTCCCTAAAATCTAGGCAAGGTCTCAGAGAGCCATCTTTTTTTTTAACAAAAAAAACCCCGCGGCAACAGGTGACTTTGAGGGACGAATATGCCCCTTATCGAGACTCTCGGAGATATAGGTTTGCATTGCGATTCTTTCCGGTTGTGTGAGATTGTAGAGGCGTGCTTTTGGCAGCTTGGCGCCGGGAATGAGGTTAATGGGACAGTCAAACTCCCGGTGAGGAGGTAGCTCCTGAACACCGCTCTCGGAAAACACGTCCGAGAAATCAGAGAGAAATGATGGCACAGTTTTAGTAGACACCTCTGCAAAAGTCGCTGTGAGACAATTCTCTCTACAAAAGTCACTCCACTCATTTATTTGCCTTCCTTGCCAATCAATAGTGGGGTTATGTCTAGTGAGCCAGGGTAACCCCAAAACTAAAGGAGAAGGCAATCCGTTAAGGACAAAACAAGATATCTCCTCCACATGAGTGTCACCTACAGCTAGCCGGATATTGTGAACAATGCCCTTCAGAGATCTCTGCGAGAGTGGAGCAGAGTCAATAGCAAAAACAGGTATATCTTTTTCCAATGTGCAAACCTGATGTCATGGTCTTACCTCCTTGCTGTCCTCCTTCGTTTGACATGTGCTGGCGGCCATCTTGGTTTCTGGGTTTCTTGTAGCCTCCCACCCTGCGGCTCCTCCTTCCCACTGGGAGGAGCTGGATGCCTAGCTCATATATATAGGAGGTCTGTGGCTTCAGTTCCTTGCTTGGTCCTCCTGTGCTCACATGCTTCTAAGACTGCTGCTGCTTCTGGTTCCTGATCCTGGCTTCGTCTGACTACCCTGCTGATTCCTGATCCTGGCTTCGTCTGACTACCCTGCTGATTCCTGATCCTGGCTTCGTCTGACTACCCTTCTGGTTCCTGATCCCTGGTTTCGCAAGACCCTGCTTCGGTTTAGCCATCCGTTTGGACTTTTGCCTTACAGCTTTATTTTCAATAAAGCCTTCTTATTTCCACTCATCTCTTGTTGTACGTCTGGTTCATGGTTCCATGACATTAGGACCAAGCCATGAATTCTGACGGTACAGGGCCATCCTCGCTACCTACGCTGGTTGCCAGACTTGATCAGCAGGATCACCTGTTGGGTCGGTTCGCTGTGGCGTTGCAAACCCTGCTTGAACGCACGGCTCATTTAGCTTCCGTTGCCGATGGGTCGGTTGTCGCTCCTGGGCCCGCTCCTACTGCCGCTCCGGTTGTTGCGCCAGAGTCTACCCCGACACCTGTTGCTGCGCCTGCGGTGTTTCGGGGTATGACCGGTTCTGCCCCCCTTCCACAGCGCTTTGGGGGAGAGCCAACTCAGTGCCGAGGTTTCCTTAACCAGGTGGGCATTTACTTCGAGTTGCTGCCACATGCCTTTCCTACTGAGAGATCAAAGGTGGGCTTCTTGATCTCGCTGCTCTCGGACAAGGCCTTGGCCTGGGCCAGCCCTTTATGGGAGAACAACAATCCGGTGGTTGCCGAGTTTTCTGGTTTTGTTGCTTCTCTTCGGAAGGTATTCGATGTGCCGGCTCGTGCTGCCTCTG
This sequence comes from Bufo gargarizans, assembly GCF_014858855.1. Classification (NCBI taxonomy): domain Eukaryota; kingdom Metazoa; phylum Chordata; class Amphibia; order Anura; family Bufonidae; genus Bufo; species Bufo gargarizans. The sequence continues at coordinate 20,512,078 of NC_058083.1, read as the reverse complement.
CTGCGAAGCTCCTTATGTCCATCAGACAGGGTTCACGATCCGTAGCTGAATACGCCATTGAGTTTCGTACCCTGGCAGCAGAGGTGGGCTGGAATAATGAGGCTCTGGTCGCTGCTTTCTCTCATGGTCTCTCGGATGCCTTGAAGGATGAGGTTGCAGCTAAGGACCTACCAGTGGAGCTCGAGTCTCTTATTTCTTTCCTGATTTTGATTGACACCAGACTCAGGGAGAGACCTTCCTTTAAGGAGAGCCTGCGGAGGTCTTCTAACAGATTGGCGCCTACGTTTGCTGTCCCACCCGTGCCTCCCTCTCCTCCCACGCCTCCTGGGGATGACTTGTCTGGGGGTGAACCCATGCAGCTGGGGTTTGCTCGCCTGTCCGAGGGGGAGAGGGTACTCCGGAGACGCGAGGGCCGATGCATGTACTGTGGTCTCGGTGGGCATTTTCGGTTGGCATGCCCGAACCGTCCGGGAAACGCTCGCACCTGAGATCCTGTCGGGGGCAGATCTTGGGTGGAGTCTCCTCGTCCCCGGTTTCCCGTGTTGACAAACCACTGATTACTGTTGTCCTCTCCTGGGTCGGGGGCTCGGTGACGACCCAGGCGTTGGTGGACTCTGGTGCTGGTGGTTTGTTCATTGATAGTGTGTTCGCTGCCGCCAATTCCATTCCTCTGCAGCCTCGAGGTTCCCCACTGGCTCTTGAGGCGATAGACGGCAGACCCCTTCTGCCGCCACACGTGACTCATGAGACCCTTTCAGTGGGGATGGCCATTGGTGCCGTTCACAGAGAGTCGATCTGTCTCCAGGTTATTTCGTCTCCACACTACTCGGTGGTCTTGGGGTACCCCTGGCTCCAGAAGCATAATCCGACTTTCGATTGGAAATCGGCCGAGATCCTCTCGTGGTCACCGCAGTGTGGGGCTAGTTGCATCCATGGGCCTGTCAAGTTGCTGTGTACTTCCTCGGACTCTCTGTTGCCTCCTGAATACGAGGAGTACCGGGATGTATTCGATAAGGTGCGTGCGGTTGCCCTACCTCCGCACCGCCCATACGATTGTGCCATAGAGTTACAATCTGGTGCCGTTCCGCCTCGTGGCAAAGTCTATCCACTGTCGGTAGCGGAGAATGAGGCCATGGAGGAGTACGTGAGGGAGGCGCTTTCACGCGGACACATTCGCAAATCCTCGTCCCCGGCAGGGGCTGGATTTTTCTTTGTGAAAAAGAAGGGCGGTGAGTTGAGGCCTTGCATCGATTACAGGGGTCTCAATCGCATCACGATCAAGAACGCTTACCCGATACCCTTGATTTCCGAGCTGTTCGATCGCCTCAAAGGGGCCACAGTCTTTACCAAACTCGACCTGAGGGCGGCATATAACCTGGTAAGGATCAAGGCGGGCGATGAGTGGAAGACCGCGTTTAACACCAGGACCGGTCATTATGAATCCTTGGTTATGCCCTTTGGGTTGTGCAATGCGCCCGCAGTCTTCCAGGAATTCATCAACGATGTTTTCCGTGACCTGTTGCAGCAGTGTGTGGTGGTCTATTTGGATGACATCTTGGTACAGTATATTCTGAATCCATGGAGGCCCACATTCTGGATGTCAGACGAGTGTTGCAACGGTTACGAGAGAACAAGCTGTTCGGTAAGCTTGAGAAATGCGAATTTCACCGATCCCAGGTAACCTTCTTAGGTTACATCATTTCCGCTGAGGGGTTCTCCATGGATCCTGAGAAGGTTTCGGCTGTCTTACAGTGGCCCCAGCCCAGTGGTCTTCGTGCCCTGCAGCGCTTTTTGGGCTTCGCCAATTATTATCGGAAGTTCATCAGGGACTTTTCCAGGCTAGCCAAGCCTCTCACGGATCTCACCAAGAAGGGCAGTAATCCCCAGGTCTGGTCGCCCGAGGCCATCCGAGCTTTTGAGGCTCTAAAGTCCGCCTTTGTGTCGGCTCCGATTCTGTCGCATCCCAACCCTGGGTTGCCGTTTGTCCTCGAGGTGGACGCGTCTGAGACGGGAGTAGGCGCCCTCCTGTCTCAGCGTAGAACACCAGAGGGTCCTATGCTTCCTTGTGGGTTTTACTCCCGGAAACTGTCTTCCGCGGAGTGCAACTACCAGATTGGTGACAGGGAGTTATTGGCCATCGTGCAGGCCCTTAAAGAATGGAGGCACTTGCTCGAGGGCTCGGTGGTTCCGGTTCTCATCCTGACGGACCACAAGAATCTGACCTACCTCTCTGAGGCCAAGAGATTGACACCACGTCAGGCCAGATGGGCTCTGTTCTTGTCACGTTTTAATTACGTGGTCTCCTACCTACCCGGTTCCAAGAACATCAGAGCGGATGCCTTATCACGGCAGTACTCCGAGCTGTCCGGGGAGGAGTCGATTCCGACTTCGGTCATACCTCCGAATCAGATCCTGGCCGCCATTCGCACCAGCCTGACCTCTCCCCTGGGTGAGCAGATTTTGGCGGCTCAATCTGGTGCTCCCTCTGGGAGACCCAACGGCAGGTGTTTTGTGCCTGAGGAGTTGCGCACTCGGTTGTTGCGAACCTACCATAACTCCAAGGCCGCGGGGCATCCTGGAAAGAATCAGCTGTCCTGGGCTGTTTCACGTCTGTTCTGGTGGCCTTCTCTACGTTCCGACATCGCCGCATATGTAGCGGCATGCTCCGTTTGTGCCCAGAGTAAGTCCCCTCGGCACCTTCCGTTGGGCCTTTTGCAACCCATAGCCACCGGGGAGCGTCCATGGTCACACCTGGGGATGGATTTCATTGTGGACCTCCCTGCATCCCGAGGCCATACGGTCATTCTCATGATAGTGGATCGGTTTTCCAAAATGTGCCACTGTGTTCCTCTTAAGAAGTTACCCTCTGCACAAGAGTTGGCCTCGATTTTTGCCAGGGAGGTCTTCCGGTTGCACGGTTTGCCCAAGGAGATTGTGTCGGATCGGGGGAGTCAGTTTGTGTCCAGGTTCTGGCGCGCCTTTTGCTCCCAGTTGGGGATTCATCTCTCTTTCTCCTCGGCCTACCACCCTCAGTCCAATGGGGCCGCAGAACGATCCAATCAGGCCTTGGAGCAATTCCTTCGTTGCTATGTCTCCGATCACCAAGACAATTGGGTTGACCTCCTGCCTTGGGCTGAGTTTGCCAGGAACACGGCGGTGAACTCTTCCTCTGGGACGTCTCCCTTCATGGCCAATTATGGGTTCCAACCTGCCGTGTTACCGGAGGTATTCTCTCCCCAGGATATTCCGGCTGTGGAGGATCACCTTTCCGTCCTACGTGCTTCTTGGGTACAGATCCAGAGGTCGCTTGAGGTCTCTGCGCAGCGCCAGAGACTCCAGGCTGATCGCAGACGAGCGCCCGCTCCTTCCTACCAGGTCGGAGACCGCGTATGGTTGTCCACCCGCAACCTCAACCTTCGAGTGCCCACTCCCAAGCTGGCGCCTCGCTTTGTTGGTCCCTTCCGAGTGCTTCGCAGGGTAAACCCGGTAGCCTATGCCCTTGCGCTTCCTCCTGGCATGCGGATCTCCAACGTGTTTCATGTCTCCCTGTTGAAGCCACTGGTGTGTAATCGTTTCACTTCCTCGATTCCTCGGCCTCGTCCGGTCCAAGTGGGCAATCGTGAGGAGTATGAGGTGAGCAATATCCTGGACTCACGCCTGGTCCACGGCCGGGTGCAGTTTTTGGTCCATTGGCGTGGTTATGGTCCAGAGGAGCGTTCCTGGGTTCCCTCCGCAGATGTCCATGCTCCTGCCTTGCTCCGAGTCTTCCACGCACGCTTCCCTCAGAAACCGTTCCTTACTCCGCGGAGGAGGGGCCCTTGAGGGGGAGGTACTGTCATGGTCTTACCTCCTTGCTGTCCTCCTTCGTTTGACATGTGCTGGCGGCCATCTTGGTTTCTGGGTTTCTTGTAGCCTCCCACCCTGCGGCTCCTCCTTCCCACTGGGAGGAGCTGGATGCCTAGCTCATATATATAGGAGGTCTGTGGCTTCAGTTCCTTGCTTGGTCCTCCTGTGCTCACATGCTTCTAAGACTGCTGCTGCTTCTGGTTCCTGATCCTGGCTTCGTCTGACTACCCTGCTGATTCCTGATCCTGGCTTCGTCTGACTACCCTGCTGATTCCTGATCCTGGCTTCGTCTGACTACCCTTCTGGTTCCTGATCCCTGGTTTCGCAAGACCCTGCTTCGGTTTAGCCATCCGTTTGGACTTTTGCCTTACAGCTTTATTTTCAATAAAGCCTTCTTATTTCCACTCATCTCTTGTTGTACGTCTGGTTCATGGTTCCATGACACCTGAAAACCATGCATGGCTACAAATTGAGTGTCAATAAGATTGACGGCCGCTCCACTATCGACACAAATCTCACAAGAAATTACTTTGCTCTCTAGCACCACCCTGGCAGACAGGAGAAAACGGGAACTGCAGGTCAGAGGAAAAGCATCAATTCCTACATCAACTTTGCCCAAAGTAGCAGGTGAAGCAGAACTTGATGATTTACCTTTTGAGGTTTTTCTCTTATTATCGCTCTTAGTACAGTTCAGGAATCTCCTAGACGGACAAACATTTGCCAAATGACCTATGCCCCCACAACAAAAACACACCATATTTTGAGGAGTAAATCCTCTTTTATTAGGGGCAAGTCGAGCTAGCTGCATGGGCTCCTCCTCAGAGGGGAGCGAGACAGGATGAGGCCCCTGCACACTGAATGAGTCCGCACCATTGCCCCTAGACTGACAATGGCTGGACAGAGAGGTCTCGTTTCTTTCTCTTAGACGCCTGTCAAGGCGGACCACCAATGACATGGCAGACTCTCAGGACGTTGGTCTCTCATGGAAAGCAAACGCATCTTTCAATCTCTCTGAGAGACCATGACAGAACTGACTCCGGAGTGCAGCATCATTCCAACCTGAATCAGCTGCCCATCTCCGAAATTCAGAACAATAAAGCTCCGCAGACAGTTTGCTCTGGCATAAAACATGTAAGTTAGATTCGGCCAGAGCAACACGAGCCGGGTCATCATATATCTGCCCCAGGGCCACAAAAAATCTTTCCATGGATCGAAGGGAGGGATCCCCTGCTGGCAGCGAAAAAGCCCAAGTCTGAGCAATCCCCCTGAGCAGGGAGATGACAATCCTCACCCTCTGCTCCTCCTTACCAGAGGAGTGGGGACACAAGCAAAAATGGAGTTTGCATGCCTCTCTGAAGCAAACAAAATTCTCACTGCCCCCGGAGAACGTTTCCGGAAGTGAGACCTTTGGCTCGCAACAGACTCCATGAGCCGGAGCAGAGCCCAATGCTTGAAGCTGAGTCATAGATTGACGGAGATCCGCTACTTCCAAATAAAGACCCTGCATGCGGTCAACCAGGCCAGAAAGCGGATCCATGTCAAAAAGGATGGTTTTGGTGGATTATAATGTCACGCCTGTTTGTGAGCAACAAGAGCAAACACAGTAAAAAGAGCTACTGACCGGACCCAAACTAGGGAAGATAAAGGGTGACCCCTGTCAGACCCTCAAAGCTCTCCCTATGCTGCTAAAGCACATGCCCGGATCCAAATGGTGGAACGAGGCATGCCCGCGTACCTAAGATTGATGACCACTGTAACCCCTACAATAGTGGAAGGGGCACGGCCACCGGTGCCCTGCTCAGTATATGGAGGGAACCGTGGCCACCTCAGATCCAGTCAGAAAATAACCAGGTACACAACAATGTCTGCACACTTAGCTGAAGGACCAAGATCCAAGGACAGCTGGCAATATCCGGAGAGCTTGCTGCAGCAGAACACAGGTCCAGTACACTGATAGCTTACAAGTGAAGATACTCAAGCAAGAGCTACAACTGAAATGAGAAATATAATCCACGCCCTACAATAGGAGGAGGGGTGATTTAAAGGCAGGGAAATCAAACGCAGGAGGAACAGCTGGGAGTAAAGACCTCATCACAGGGGCGGAGAAACAGAGCAGTGAGAACTCCTCCAAGCTCTAAGTGACATCATCACAGGGGTGGAGCCACAGAGCTGTGAGAACGTCTCAAAGCTCTGGTAGTGACACCCGGCCCGTGGCACTAGGCCTGAGTTGCAGAAAACCTAAAAATTAAGGTACAGAGCAGGGGGCTTAAGAGGTGAGATGTGGGCCCTACCTTCAGCATGCTGACTTGACCCCCTATAGTTCCCCCTGTAGTATGTACCCGGCCAGTTTTCAGTGAGGAGGGCTCGGTTGACCTTATGGGCATCAACCCACTGGGAAAATTCCCTGTAGGGTTTATGGCCAGTCCTAGCCACTTGATTGCCAGAGCACCTTCACACACTTTCAGACAGTTTGGTCAGTCGTATCCTAATTCAGTAACCCTCAGTCAAGAATTACAGAACATCTACCAAGAACCTCATTGCCAAAGCCTAAGGTTCTGCAAAGAGAATTACTTTAGAAAGACAGAGAGGAGAAGTACCACAGCCTCAATCATTGCTGCCATCCATATATTACTATTGAGGAAGAATTGTACTGTGCCTTGATACTATTGGATGTACTACTACTCCTATCCTGCACTTAAAGAGGACCTTTCATCAGTTTAGCTCTAGTTTAATTATGGTCTTACCTTATAGGGCGACCCCCACTGATGCCATGGCAAATTATTTTTTTTTTTCAAAGACCCCCCGTTTGTGCAATGTTGGCCCCGTTGATTTCGGAGCCTTATATTATAATGAGCCGACTTGGTTATACTAGGCAGAGACTCGCAGTTTTGCTGGGGGAAAAACAGTCTTATGCCTCTTGCACACGACCGTATGCCCTCTGAGACATACGGTCCGTATGCGGGTCATATGTCCCTGAGTGGCATTGATCATGCGCACAGGAGTACACAGCATCATAGATTACAAACGTCGGGCCGCCTTTGGGGCGATTGTGCCCCACCCATAAGATCATATGATCTATGATGCTGTCTCTTGGAGGGCATACGGTCGTGTGCAAGAGGCCTTGGTTGATATCCCCATGAGAAGAATGTCACAGAATGTTGTTTTAACGCCCCCACAGCTCTGCAACTGCATGTAAACAAAGGGGCCAGAGCAGTACTATGGGTGGAAATAGCATTTTTCTTTGGCTGAAAATCACTTTTCAAATGTACAGTCGTGGCCAAAAGTTTTGAGAATTACATAAATATTGAAAATGGGAAAAGTTGCTGCTTAAGTTTTTATAATAGCAATTTGCATATACTCCAGAATGTTATGAAGAGTGATCAGATGAATTGCATAGTCCTTCTTTGACATGAAAATGAACTTAATCCCAAAAAAACCTTTCCACTGCATTTCATTGCTGTCATTAAAGGACCTGCTGAGATCATTTCAGTAATCGTCTTGTTAACTCAGGTGAGAATGTTGACGAGCACAAGGCTGGAGATCATTATGTCAGGCTGATTGGGTTAAAATGGCAGACTTGACCTGTTAAAAGGAGGGTGATGTTTGAAATCATTGTTCTTCCATTGTTAACCATGGTGACCTGCAAAGAAACGCGTGCAGCCGTCATTGCGTTGCATAAAAATAGCTTCACAGGCAAGGATATTGTGGCTACTAAGATTGCACCTCAATCAACAATTTATAGGATCATCAAGAACGTCAAGGAAAGAGGTTCAATTCTTGTTAAGAAGGTTTCAGGGCATCCAAGAAAGTCCAGCAAGCACCAGGATCATCTCCTAAAGAGGATTCAGCTGCGGGATCGGAGTGCCACCAGTGCTGAGCTTGCTCAGGAATGGCAGCAGGCAGGTGTGAGCGCATCTGCACGCACAGTGAGGCGAAGACTTTTGGAAGATGGCCTGGTGTCAAGAAGGGCAGCAAAGAAGCCACTTCTCTCCAAAAAAAACATCAGGGACAGATTGATCTTCTGCAGAAAATATGGTGAATTGACTGCTGAGGACTGGGGCAAAGTCATATTCTCTAATGAAGCCTCTTTCCGATTGTTTGGGGCATCAGGAAAAAGTCTTGTTCAGAGAAGAAAAGGTGAGCGCTACCATCAGTCCTGTGTCATGCCAACAGTAAAGCATCCTGAGACCATTCATGTGTGGGGTTGCTTCTCATTCAAGGGAGTGGGCTCACTCACAATTTTGCCCAAAAACACAGCCATGAATAAAGAATGGTACCAAAACACCCTCCAACAGCAACTTCTTCCAACAATCCAACAACAGTTTGGTGAAGAACAATGCATTTTCCAGCACGATGGAGCACCGTGCCATAAGGCAAAAGTGATAACTAAGTGGCTCGGGGACCAAAACGTTGACATTTTGGGTCCATGGCCTGGAAACTCCCCAGATCTTAATCCCATTGAAAACTTGTGGTCAATCCTCAAGAGGCGGGTGGACAAACAAAAACCCACTAATTCTGACAAACTCCAAGAAGTGATTATGTAAGAATGGGTTGCTATCAGTCAGGAATTGGCCCAGAAGTTGATTGAGAGCATGCCCAGTCGAATTGCAGAGGTCCTGAAAAAGAAGGGCCAACACTGCAAATACTGACTCTTTGCATAAATGTCATGTAATTGTCGATTAAAGCCTTGAAACTTATAAAGTGCGTGTAATTATATTTCACTACATCACAGAAACAACTGAAACAAAGATCTAAAAGCAGTTTAGCAGCAAACTTTGTGAAAACTAATATTTGTGTCATTCTCAAAACTTTTGGCCACGACTGTATATATATATATTCCTGACCATCAGATTTGCAGAGTGTCATTTTTTTTCTGTAACTCGGACATCCCCTTTAATGTTTTCTCGGTAACCTGGACCAAGAGCTGATTTACTTTTACAATGTTGATTGATGATGTTGATATAATGACTGCAAAGTGCTCTGAGCTTTAGGCTACATTTATACAAACGTATTTTGTTTCCGTATCCGTTCTGTTTTTTTGCGGATTGAATGAGGACCTGTTCATTTCAATGGGTCTGCAAAAAATGCAGACAGCACACCGTGTGCTGTCCGCATCAGTATGTCCATTCCGTAATCCCACAAATAATATAGAGCAGGTCCTATTCTTGTCCGTTTTGCAGACAAGGATAGGCATTGTTACAATGGATCCGCAAAAAAAACTGATGCAACACTGATGTCACACTGACGTCATCCGTATTTTTTGCGGATCCGCATTTTGCGGACCGCAAAATACATACGGTCGTGTGAATGTAGCCTTACACATATGTTCTATGTGATTTGGTCAACAGTGCACCGACTTCCATTAAACTAAGTAAGCTTTATGCCTTAGAGCTTATGCACACGACCGTATGTATTTTGCGGTCTGCAAAAAATATAGATTACGTCTGTGTGACATCCGTGTTGCATTTTTTTTTTTTGCAGATCCATTTTACAATGCCCATCGCTGTCCACAAAACATACAAGAATAGGACATGTTCTATCTTTTGCGGAACAGCCATGTGGATGAACGTAAACGGAATGCACACTGAGTCATTTCCTTTTTTTTTGTGGACCCACTGAAGTGAAAGGTTCCGCATACTGGCCGCAAAAAAAAAATTTTATGGACAAAAAAATATGTTCATGTGCATGAGCCCTAAAGGCAGCACTCTTGCTTGATTTTTGTGCGAGAAGGTGGTGGGGCAGCATCTTTGCAAAAATTCGGCAGTACTTATGTTGCAGAATTGGGAGTCTGTCAGCACTTTTGTCCATGTTAAACTGCTGACAGCACTAAGTAGGGGCTGGGGGTAGCAGTACAAACATCAGGAGTAGTGAGAATATTAAGTTTTTTTCTGCCAAATTCTGCTCATGCAAGTGCCCAGGGCAGAGCTTCACTGTAAACTTCTGTTTGTATTGAGCTGCTTTGCTCCCACTCCTCTGCTCCAAGTGACAGCTACAGCATCCAACTAGGAGGTCGATACAGGATACACAGCAGGGGGCACTACCAGAGATGAAAATGTAATGTACATTAAAAATCTAACAATTTTATTGCGTGTATTTTGCAGTAATACTTCACTTGAAATGCCCTACTTATTGCATTGTAACACTTTTCACGGAATAACCTCTTTATTTAAGGCTGAAATCCCCACTCGTTTTATGTTCTCAGAACCTTCTCATTATCAGTGAGCATCTAGACCTGCACAGGTTTTCAGTTGTCCTGATTTGTATGCAGCTCGTGTCTTTGAACCACTGCTGCTGCCGTGTGAGGTGGAGGCAGGATGGAGTCGCAGCGATAAAACACAGATGATTGAAGGCAGAGGGAGAAAGGCTAAGCTAATGTATACTGCTTCTATGGGCACGAAGAGACTATCTTCTGCAAACAAAAATGTGCGTTTTATTCGGATGTAGCAGGTTTGAATCCCTCATCTGCTGCATTCTTTGTGCATTATTATAATGCAGTATAACAAGAAAATAGGGAAATTATATAAACCTGTTATTTGACTCAATAAAGCAGTGGTCTCAAAGCTGCGGCTGTGAAGTTGTTTCAGCCTGTCAAGGCATGCTGGGAGTTGTAGTTTTGAAAGAGCTGTAGAGTCACAGGTTGAAGGTCACTGCATTAACGCTTCATGAACCAATTATTGAGCCTGCTTGCAGGGGTGCTAAAGTGGTTTTCCTGCTTTAGACCTTTAGGCCCCTTTCACACGGGCGAGTATTCCGCGCGGGTGCAATACGTGAGTTGGACGCATTGCACCTGCACTGAATCCTGACCCATTCATTTCTATGGGGCTGTTCACATGAGCTGTGATTTTCACACATCACTTGTGCGTTGCGTGAAAATCGCAGCAAGCTCTTTATTCTGTGTTTTTCACGCAACGCAGGCCCCATAGAAGTGAATGGGGCCGTGTGAAAATCGCAAGCAAGTGCGGATGCGGTGCAATTTTCACGCATGGTTGCTAGGTGACGATCGGGCTGGGGACCCGATCTGTAATATTTTCCCTTATAACATGGTTATAAGGGAAAATAATAGCATTCTGAATACAGAATGCAAAGTAAAATAGTGATGGAGGGGTTAAAAAAAAATAATAATAACTCACCGAGTCCACTTGATCGCGTAGTTGCAGATCTCTGTCTTCTTCTGTAATGTTGAGCTGCTGGCTAAGGATCTGTGGTGACGTCACATCACATGATCCAATCACATGGTCCCTCACCATGGTGATAAACCATGTGATTGTACCATGTGATGAGCACAGTGACGTCATCAAAGGTCCTATTCCTGTGCACAGCAAAGAAGAAGACAGAAGAGATGCCGGCTGCGCGATCAAGTGGATTAAAGTGAGTTAAATTATATATATATTTTTAACCCCTCCAGCCCTATTTTACTAAGCATTCTGTATTAAGAATGCTATTATTTTCCCTTATAACCATGTTATAAGGGAAAATAATACAATCTACAGAACACCTAACCCAAACCCGAACTTCTGTGAAGAAGTTCGGGTTTGGGTACCAAACATGCCGATTTCTCTCACGCGCGTGCAAAACGCATTTCAATGTTTTGCACTCGCGCAGAAAAATCATGCATTTTCCCGCAACGCACCCGCATCTTATCTGGACAAAAAACATGACGCCCATGTGAGAGAGACATTATGGCACAGGGTATGCATGTCTAAAAAATGGTGGTTCCCACTTCTGGCACCCCCACCTCTTCAGAGATTGAGGTTTCCCTTAGTACTGACTGACAAGCCAAGTGTAACACAGTGGAACCATTGTGCCTACAGAACAAGCCTCTACCTCTAGGAGTAATCTCTGTTCAGAGGCTGCTGATCCAGGCAGATCAAAGGACACTGATACCAAGGGAACAGGCAAAAAGTAGTCAGCGGACAAGCTGAGGTCAGGAAAGGCAGAGTTCATGCAATATGGTAGTCAGGCAATAGGTGAGGGCGGGTGTCACAGGGTCAATACCGTGATCAGGCAGAGGTCAGGACAGTCAGCACAGGCTCAATCTGATAGACAAAAGTCAGGCATGGGAGGTCAGAATAATACAATAGCACACCTTTGAAGGACTAGAAAAGCTGGGAACCTATAGCTCAGGCACCTTCCCTTAGGGGAAGGTGCCTTAAATGGTCCAGGGAATGCTGCCATTAGATAGGGACAGATTAGGTCATGTGTACACTGTACCTTTAAGAGTGGGGGAGATTTTGTACACCCCTAAGGGGGCAAGTGGTAGGAAACAAGTGGAGCCGGCCTGCAAAATAGCACATTATGGAGCAGCGGGGAGGTTTACTGCACTGGCTGCAGACTGTAACTACAGCCTAATGCAGGAAGTTGCTAGGAAAACCAGAATCCAGAAATGCTTGTTTCGAAAATAGAGGTTAACGCAGGACAGAATCACTGGAATTGTTAGCTTTGAAGAGAGGTCATTTTCACCTAGGGTCATCTCACCTATTAACCCTGAGAACTGGAGTTTCCTGCCTTGAGAAGGCTATTTTTAAATTCTTACTCTAGTCGGCCCTACCATCATAGTAAAGGAAAAAATAGTTTTTGCACCTGCTCTGGTGCTTCTCCTCAGACACCTTGACTATTCAGGTTGCATCGGCTCCTCTGGAAAAAGAGATAAGTAGAGGAATAAGAGCTTCTGGAATGAAGGTGCCAGAAGCGGTATTCTTTTCTCCCAAGTAAACTCTGAGGTGATCTCAGAAGCTTAGCTATAGCAGCCAGAGTGACTGTCTGCCTGCAAACTTGTATTTGATTTCACTTGCCAGATTTTCCCAGAAAAACGAAGAGCACAAGGTATGTAACTTGATGCCGTACTGAAACATAGTCAAATTGCCCTGGTGGAGAGGTAGCTAGGATGATGTAACTGAGGCATCATCCTACCTACGGAAGGCAGTCAGGAGTTCATGCAGGTTAGTAGTCAGGGAATCTCCACATGTGACCCAAGCCAATGCTTCACCAGATGGAAGGGACACAAAAAAGGTTACTATGACACGATCAGTAGGGCTTGAAGTTAAAAGTGCACTGATTCAGCAACCCATGGCAGGTCTTGGGGTTTTCCCCCTAACTTGGCAAGTGGTGGTAGATGCAATCCGGTATGGCTGGAATGAGAGGCTGACTGTGGCTGAGGAGCAGTATCTGTGGCTTGAGGAGCCAGAGCTGGAACAGAGAATCAGCTGTGGAGTCCAGATATGCAGAGATAACGTTCATGTACTATAGCAATTGTTGTTGGCGACTCCCCTGAGTAATCAGGATTTTCAACAGATCCTGTAACGAAGCTGGAGGTGCAAGCTGAGTCCTTGGTCTGAGAGTACTTTAATGCAGAGGGTATGGATTTGTTGTGCCTACTGGATGGATTGGATTTGGGGCTACTATTGAAGGTGTTGTCAAGGTGGACCCTTGGTTTTCACCCTTTCACCACCTTATTGGGGATCTGAACTTTACTGTAGAGACCACCAAGCTCCTACCTTTAGGGGTAGTTTCTGTTCATAGGCTTCCCACCCAGATGGATCAAAAGAAACTGGTGTGTGGCACCAAGGAGACATGAAAAAGTATGGCAAGAGGACAAATACAGGTAAGGTCAGGACAGGCAGAGATCATGCAATACACTAGTCAGGCAGATGATAAGGTGATCAAGCACGGTCAGGACAAGCAGCACAGGGTCAATCCAGTAAACAGTGTGGGGATTCGCTCTGGTAGTTAGGATTAGCGAGTGCAGCACAGTGGCAAAGTACAAGTTCTTGGTTCAAAATATCAGTGTTTATTCACACGTGAAAGCAGAACAAAAATGCAAGTTGCTTGGTGATCGTTCACACACATGAAAAGTTCATATACAAAACAGTCACCTTTTCTCCTCGGTGTTACTTCACACCCTGTTGTAAATTCTGCTTTGTCAAGTCCACAGGCAGGCGTTAGGCGGACTGTTCGCCCTCACAGGGGTCTGAGCCCTCCAGCCCGGCTTAAGCAGTGGATCCCAACACAGCCATCAGATCACAGCACACAGACCTCCTGAGCTCCACTGTCAGACGGAGGTAATCCTCTCCACCTGGCAGGGCTGGCTGGTTTTTATGCCTGGCAAAACCCGGCCTGGAACATGTGGAGTAGTCACCCACCCAGCACTTTGACTACACCCAGTAAGAGCCATCCCGGATCAGCTATTACAGCCATACTAAGTATCAAGGTGTCAAACAGCAACTGCTGCTGACACATAAAAACCGGCTCTTACTCCACTGAGGCCAGGAACCTCGGTGACTCGTACCTATCATCCACAATGATTCCTTGTACCTTCTTACAACAGGCAGAGATCGGGCACAGAAGGACAGAACAATACTGTCACGTACCGGCAGGACAGGTAGTGGATCCTCTGGACCAGAGAGGCGATGGCGCGGGTTGTACTAAAGGACCGGTTCTAAGCAGTTACTGGTCTTCACCAGAGCCCGCCGCAAGGCGGGATGGATTTGCTGCGGCGGTAACTACCAGGTCGTGTCCCCTAGTAACAACTCGACCTCTCTGGCAGCTGATAAGGCGTGGTACACAGGGAGAAGGCAAGAGCGTAGTCGGACGTAGCAGAGGTCAGGGCAGGCGGCAAAGGTTCAAAGGCGAGTAGACGGTAGCAACGGGTTCGGCAACAGGCAAGGCAAACAAACACAGTGGAACGCTTTCTCTGAGGCACAAGGCACAAAGATCCGGCAGGAAGCTGTGGGAGGAGAAGGTATAAATGGGCAGTGCACAGGTGCAGCCTAATTAAGTCAGCACTGCCTCTCACAAACCTTAACCCTTAATAACCCTTTTGGACCAGGCACCAATCACTGGTGCACTGGCCCTTTGAATCTAAGAGTCCCGGCGCACGCGCGCCCTAGAGAGCGAGGACGCACACGCCGAGACACTGGGGTGCTGCCTGGGGGCATAAGCTGTGAGCGCTCCGAGGCCAGCAGGGGACCCGGATCGCTCAGCGTAACAATTACAATAAGGCACCTTTGCAGGACTAGACAAGCTAGATACTTATAGCTTAGGCACCTTTCCATAGGGGAACATGCCCTACATACCCCAGGGAATGCTACAATTTAAGACAGATAAGCCAGTGTGTCATGGCCTTTAGGAGCCTGGAAAAGTCCATGTGCTCCCTAAGGAAGAGAGCAGCAGAAACAAACCAGAACACAGTGTGGAGGAAAGGAAAGGTGAGTAGTTCGGTGGCCGCACTGCCAGGAGAGGAGAGATGCATCACACCAAGGACACTTGTAGTGGTCGATACAGGAGGAGACCAAATGAACATGTGACTGTGTTTGTTTTCATAAGTCCCATAGGCTTCAATGATGCACACTTGCACCGTCACCTCTCCTTTTGCTCTCTTCCCTAATACAAAAAAATCACAGGAAAAAGTTACAAAACATCCTGCACGATATTATAGTAAATATGCGGATGTGCATGGCTACATTTACGGATATCACGGAAAATAATAGATGCAAACACAATATATGGACAAAGCCCTCACTCTAATGATAAAATCTAAAACTCTTAGCCAATATATTTTGATCAAAACACATCTGTGCCCACCTACCTGCGCCAAGCTTGTCTCAGTCAGCCAGGTCTTGGCCACCGGGACACAAATATGTATCTGGTTTGCGCCTGCGATGGCCAGGCGATTCATAATTCCTTATGAAAGGTAGGTGGCAACATGTCTGGGAGGTCTCATTGATTCTGGGCAAGGGCAGATACCCCATGCTGAGGGTTTTCCTGCGGGATTCAGTTGGCTCCAAACTGGTGCACTGAGGTGTGACCTTCTCCTTGAAGCCTGGACCCCCTGGGTGCCTCTGCTCTTGCCAACTGACACTCAGATGGCTGGAGGCGGGGGGGGGGGTGGAAACCCATTTTGAATGTAAACTGAACATGCCAAGAGGTGCATCAAATTACAATCAGGGCTGGGGCTTTGAAGCAGGGCCCTCCTGTGGAGTTCCCTACCTCTGCTATCTGTCAGCAAATGGGGGGTGTGAGGACATGGCTGACAGTAAATATTAATCCATATTCCTCACAGTGTACATTCAGTTATTTTTTTATTTTATTTTTTTAATGAATGGTTCTGAATAAGGACCGCAAACAGAATCTGCAAAAATGGAACGGAAACGGAAAAAAAAACATTTGTGTGCAAGAGGCCTCAGAAATATACTTGCTTCTTCCTGTTCCTGCAGTCTTCCATACTCACAATGCAGCCACAGGGGTATAGGATCTGTATATGTTCAGGAGTCTAGTCTGGGGTTTTCTATTTTTCAAGGGGGCCTGTATTCATTTTTGAGTTTAATGATGGGGGGGAATCATATGCACTAGTTAGCTTTCAAATGCCATGGGTCGGGGGCATGTCTACTTTAAACGGGCAGGATATGAGGCCAAAGAAATTATGATTTAATGTATATGATGCACCTTCTCAAAAGTTGACAAGTATGCTGCTGTCTTACAAGTCCATTACCCATAAAAGTTCCTACAGTTGATTTGAGCCTATAGCGATGTGCCTGAATTGCTTCAAATAAAGGTTCTGCATTTTTAATACAATATCAAGTTTGCAAACCATGAAGCCATGAATCCATGGATATATGTGCCCCTATGGGTGGGGAATAGAATAAACAATTGTTATATATTATATTAACCCTCAAAAGTAGATAGCCTGAGCTAGGATGTAGGATATGATGCAGAATGCTCCCTGACCAATTGTCTGCATTGGGCCTTGACTGTCCTGATGGTTATGCCAGATTCATCATCCATACCAGTTTATAGCATAAACCATGTAGAATCTTACATTTTCCATTCACGGTAAATTTACTAAATCTATATTGCCCGATTCATCGCATCCATATTCTTCTATTTTCAATCCCTTGGGGCCAAAAACAAACAGATCTATTTTTTAACTTGCCATGGACCGATCATGTCTAAAAGTTATCACTGTTCACTGGAGATAGAAGAACTCTTCGTTCTCTGCAAACACAAATGTACTTACGGTAACTACGTGAAATATTCTGCATTGAGAAGACGCTGCTGGGTATGTTTTACCTTGTCGCTTAGCTTTTCTTCTTGGCCCATCCTCTGGGGCTCACTGCTTATTCATTTATTTTGCCGGTGGTTCCTTCTTCCTCCCAAACATTACCATTGCTACAGTGCAAAAATAAATTACATAAATTAATTAAAATGAATGCACAGAGCAGAAGGCTACGAGAGGAGATATAATCATAGCTTGCATGATAAAGGAAGCCTCAAATTTACACTTTATTCACTTTCCACATCCACATTCACATTCTTGATTTCAGAACATTTGCCAGTTTATTTGGCCCATGTAAAATGTCTCTAAATTAGGTTCAGACACTCAAAAGGAGATGGGCACCACTGTTACAAAACGGATAAGGATCCGCTCTGTCACTTGAACAAATGTGACTTGGGCCTACTGCTAAGGACATTATCTAAGTGGCCCTCCTGGTTTTTATCCTTTAACCCCTATACAGGAATCTAGGCTCCACTGGATGAGAACCACCAGGCCGCTACATCTTGGATTAATGTCTGTTCAGGTGACGGCTGACCCACGAGGGTCAAGAGACACTGGGGCTGAGCATGGAGGGATCAGGCAAAACAATAGTCAGGGACAGGCAGAGGCAGGGGTGCACCTAGCCTTTCTGCTGCCTGAGGCGAAAACTTAAACGGCACCCCCAGTGACCTACATAGAGAAGTAAGGCCCCATAGCAAGGATCAAACCAGGCCCCCCACATAGGACAGAAGGGTTTCTTCCTAAACCCTTTTCAATGACCCTTTGGCCATTTTTCCACTGCCTAATTTTCTAAAAGTTCCTTTTGAGGGTACTGTCCTCCTGACCAAGTTTTCACCTCCAGTAGTAGGGGAGATAATCCCAACTAAGACTGGGCCCCCTCTTACCCTGGGCTCCATAGGAGTCGCATGGTGTACCGTTATAGTAGTTACGCCCCTGGGCGCCCCACCACCACCCAATGCCAATTTCTTAACCTAACCCCTTTGCCACAATGAAAGCGCTCATTGCCCATGGCCCTTTCACTGCCCTCCTCTTGCCCCTACTGTCACCGCCAGACATCTCAGACGATCTGACAGATGTTCTTCAGAACCTCCTGCTTGAGGTTCTTTTGTTTTGCTTTCGTTTTGTCATCTCGTTTCCCTTTCTCAGCTGTCATCTAGTTGCACTGATTGCATCCCTTTAAATCCCCTCCCATACTGCATCACTTTGCGGTTTATACAACTTCCTGGAGTGTGTACATGCTGGATGCTACAACTGATGCTTCTACAGATAAGTCTGTTCATTTATTTGTGTTTTCCTATTTGTTTTACTAGGTGACCCTGACTCCCTCCTTATTAAGTGTAGGGAGCCGGTGGTCATGTCCCCTCACTATTATAGGGTGTTCAGGTGTCATACAGTCGAGGCACGAGGGCATGCAATTTTCTATCATAGAGATATTTGCATGGGCTGAGAAGACAGGGAGAGTTTCAGGGCTTAAATAGGGGTCACCCTTTTGTTCCTTAGTTTCGGATCAAGCCAGTCAGATCCTTATTTGTAACTTCTTGTTTTCTGTTACACCATCCGTGACACCTACCTGGTGCTGCCTGAGGCGATCGCCTCACCTGGCCTCATTGGTGGTTCACTCCTGGGCAGAGGTCAAGGGAGGCAGACTTCGTGCAATCTGATAGACAGTCTGAGTTTAAGGCAGGCAGCTAAGGGTCAGAACAGAGATAAGGTCAGGCAGCGAAAGTTCAAATTCGGGAAACTAGTAGTAGTCGGTATACGGGCAGACAAATTTAGAAATGGCACACTTTTGCAGGGCACTAGTGAACTAAAACCTATTCTGGTACATTCCCAAAGGAGAAGGTGCCTTAAGAACCCCGAGGTGGTCAGCCATTGGCTGGTAAAGATTAGGGTGTACGCCGGCCCCAGGGCTGGTGCAAGGATTTTTGCCACCCTAGGCAAAAGCTAACTTGACTCTGCCCATTGACCACACCCTTTGACCCGCCCCTTTTTGTCAGCCACCTATTTAATGATTGTTGCTGTGACGAAACCAACCTCGCCACGGTGTTTTGGAGGGGGCTGGTTGCTAGCCTCTTGCCTCAGGATTATGGCCCATACTAACTTTAACCCCTTAGTGACCAAGCCTGTTTGGGCCTTTATGACCAAGCGTTTTTCTTCCTTTTTTCATCGTCGCGTTCCAAGAGCTATAACTTTTTTATTTTTTCGTCTATATAGCTTTATGAGGGCTTGTTTTTTACGGGACAAGTTGTAGTTTTTAATGGAACCATTTTTGGGTACACATAACTTTCTGATTAACTTTTATTAACTCTTTCTGGGAGGGAGATGGGGGAAAATAGCAATACTGCCACTGCGTTTTTGCATTATAAATTTTACGGCGTTCATTTTTCGGTACAAATAACATAATATCTTTATTCTCTGGGTCAGTACGATTACAGTGATACTAAATACTTATAATTTTTTTTACGTTTTACTACTTTTTTTTCCAATAAAACCCCTTTTATTAACCAAAAAAATGATTTTGCATTGCCACTTCACAAGACCCATAACTTTTTTTTTTCTTTTTCTATGGAGTTGTGTGAGGGCTTGATTTTTGAGGGACAACTTGTATTTTTCATTGGTATCATTTTGGAGTAAATGGCGCTTTTTGATCGCTTGTTATTACGTTTTTTTCGGTGGAAACTAAGAATAAATTAGAAATTCTTTCTTTTTTTTATTTTTCTTTTTTACGGCGTTCACCATAGGGGATAATTTATGTAATATTTATGTAGTCCGGGTCGTTACGGACGCGGCAATACCAAACATATGGGGGATATTTTCTTTTTGCAATTTTTTTCATTGAAAAGCATATTTTTTTATTTAATAAATGTGTATTTATTTATTTATTTTTTTACTACTTAAAAGTCCCACAAGGGGACTATAATATACAGTATTTTGATTGCTTTTAAAATGTAATGCATTATCTCTATAAGGCATTACATTTCAATAGCGATGCTATTCAAACCTTGACCAGCAGGTGGCGCCAGAGAGGCACGGCCTGCTGGAAATAACTGAAGACAGGCTCGGGGCCCTGATCGGAAGTGAGGTAAGCTTCCGAACACATCAGCACCCCGCGATCTTATTTTCGGGGTGCTGATGGGAGACAGAGGGAGTCCGCTCCCTCTGTCACCACTTTACATGCAGCGGGCGCCATTGCGCCCGGCATGTAAAGGGTTAAACAGCCCGGATCGGCACTCCTGCCGGTCCGGGCTGTTAGAGCAGGGTCCCGGCTCTCATGTGAGAGCCGGGTCCGTGCTCCCCTCTGCACGGGGGAGCCGTGCAGCGCTTAGACCGGGCCGCCGTAAAAACGCGGCAGCCCAGCCTAAGGCCCCTTAGTGACCGCCGTAAAAACACGTATGGGTGGTCACTAAGGGGTTAAAGAAAACAGGCCGGCTTAAATCTGGCACAGCTTAAATCTGTCTTTGGAATTGTGTTTTATGTTATTATGCGTTCGGTTAAATTGTATGTTATGTGAGGGCACCCAGATAGCTAATATTATTGTATTCGTGTATTCTGAGTGCCATTCACCTAATGATATGCACTCAGACTTGAGCTATCTGGGGATATGTTAAATGTCTGTGTTTGCTGTGGGGGTGTGCCATTGTGTGTTTGGGTGGTGATTCCTGTCCTGTTGTCTCCACGTGTGTATTGGTGTTTTCCCTTTGTCCTGAGACATAATTGGATTGCTCCTCGAGTGTCGCCAGGCAGAGAGGAGGAAACCATGATGCATTGTGGGGATGTGTTGTGTCTGTGTATCCTGAATTTCTGCATATATGTGTCGCAGTCTCCATTCTGGTCCCCTAAGGGCGTGGCCACCAGATGGGGACCTGCATAAATACGGGCGGGTAGCCCTCAATAAAGTGTTCCTGTTTTATCCTTCATCATGTTGAGACTGGTGTTTGGATAACTGATCAAACTGGGGGATTGCTATACGCTGAAGATTTGCTATACTCCCCTGGCATAACTACTAGCTCTTGTAAGAGCTGTTCCTGCTCTCTGGCTGTAGGAGAGGTTCACCCACTGGAGCCTGGAGCCTTGTCGTAGGTCCAGCGTGGGTGGAGGACGGTGAGACCCCAACCAAGCTGCGGCGGTTCGTGGGGTCTGCAGGGCGTACGGTGTCAAGTGGAGCGCTTGGAGTCCTCGGAAAGCACTAGGAGCATCTATCGACGGAGGTACCCGGTCGGGGTGCTAGGAGATCCGTTACAGTTGCATGCAACATTTTACTTGACCAGCTAATTTTAGATATTCAACAGCAGTCCCGTTACAATCCCCCCTCCCCCAATCAGCCTTTCGACCAAATAATAAAAATTGTAAAATAGAACATTTAATTTAAAACATTTTAATTGTAAACATTTTCTTATATGCAAAACATAAAATAGCAGCATTGCACATATACAGCCGCATGTACCTCTCACATCCAGGGCCTCCAGGTGACGTCTCCTCCAATGTAGATCTTCTCTGTCATCATCTTCTCCATTCGGTCCGGACACTTCTCTCAGCCGCCTCGTCTCTGCAGAATGTGACACACAGACATCTTAGCTTCCTCACTTTTCTATCATCATCCTCCAACCTGGAGTCCCCACAGTGTTATCCTGCTGCTCGCTGTGCTCCCCAATACCCCTAAATACTATCCTGAAGAAATAATAGTGCCCCCATGGTAATAGTGCTCCTCATAGTCCCACCAATAGTAATTCCCTTCTAGAATGTTCTCATTAGTAATACTGCCCCCTACAGTGCCCCACATTAAAGTAATATGCCCCCCACACTGCCTCACATTATGTAATTTGCCCCACACACTGCCCTCCATTATATAATTTGCCCCACACACTGCCCTCCATTATGTAATTTTCCCCCCACTAAGTAATTTTGCCCCCACTGTGCACACTACCCTCCATTATGTAATTTACCCCCACTAAGTAATTTTGCCCCCACAGTGCACACTGCCCCCATTATGTAATTTGCCCCCAGTGCCCCCACTAAGTAATTTTACCCCACAGTGCACACTGCCTTCCATTATGTAATTCCCCCCCCCCCCCCCACGTACTTGTGTCGCTGATGATCCTGTAAAGGCTAGTCTGTACTTGGTGACTGGCTGCGCGAACATCAGTTCACTAAGTTCAGTGTCTTCGGAGCGTGGTCCCACGAGATCCACCTTGGGAGGTCATGGGTCTCGTGAGATTTCGCTCCGGAGTGACTGAACAAACTCATGCCGACGCAGGCTTGCAGCCGGCAAGTACAGTGACGATCAGATGTCAGACCAGCGACACAAGTAGGGGGCGGCCAGGTGCTAGTGGTGTTGGGATTCGAAACTTTGGTCCGGTGGGTGACACCCCATCAGACTGGTGTCACCCGGTGCGGGCCACACCAGCCGCAGCGACCCACCTCGCAACGCCACTGGCGGGCGGCAGCAAAACTCCAGAGCGCTGGCGGTGGCGGAGTACGCTCTACGCGGTGGCCTACTCTGCTTATGGGGCCAAGTGAGCACATGCACTTTGCAGGCAAAGCAGTGGCAGGCCATGGCCTGCATTAACTAGAGGATTGCTAGCAAGGAGCAGGCCACGGCCTGTGGGGAGAAGCAGAGTTAGGGCTTATTCACACAATAGTGTGAAGCCACGTTCCGTGGCCATTCCGCATCACGGATGCGGATCCATTCATTTCAATGGTTCGGCAAATCCGGAGATGAGGAACGGTGCAGAATGGAACACTACGGAACCACAACGGAGTGCTTTGTTTTATTTTTTTATTAACTTTCTTTATTAAAGTTCAAATATTAACAATCAGTGTAATAAAAAAACATATAAATCTTAACCTTTTTTTCAAACAAAATACCCTCCCAATCCCACCCACTCCCCTCCCATGATGCGTCCTCCTCTCCGTAATCAGACAGGGGAGAGATGGAGAGGGCTGTAGAAAATGGAGGAAGCTCTAGGGACTCCAGTCTCCCCAGATTCTAAGCCATTTTATCTCATTATTTATTTGCTTATATAAAATATGTTCATATCTCTTATTAGTATATATCAGGTTTAACCATGTATTCATACTGGGGGCATCTCTCACAAGAATGAGCTATTAGCAGTCTAGCCAAAAACATTATCTTGTACAGAAGATTTTTTTCATATTGCCCACCTTGGCAAGATCACCCAATACCCAACATTCCGCAGTAAAAGGAATCCGTACATTCAGTTTTCCCTCTATGTAATCATGAATAGTCCCCCAATATTGTTTCATCTCAGCACAGAACCAGAACATATGCAAGTAATCCGCATCAGGCATATCATACCTCGGGCAGTTGGAATCGCTCTTAATACCACATCTCTTAAGACAAAGAGGTGTAACGTAAAGTCTATTTAAAATATTGAACTGCACCACAACGTGATTAAAATTATGTGAAACCACTTTTAAATCCTGAACTACCTTTTCCTGATCATCCAGGTGAGTCATTGCACATTCATTTTGCTAAGCCCTCTGTCCTGGAGAACAGGTATCTACAAATCGTGCTGTAATAAAATTTTTGTAAACATAGAATGTGTCGGCAGATAAGAACCATTTGGCCCATCTAGTCTGCCCAATATATCTGAATCCTATGAATAGTCCCTGGCCCTATCTTATATGAAGGATAGCCTTATGCCTATCCCATGCATGCTTAAACTCCTTCACTGTATTTGCAGCTACCACTTCTGCAGGAAGGCTATTCCATGCATCCACTACTCTCTCAGTAACGTAATACTTCCTGATATTACTTTTAAACCTTTGCCCCTCTAATTTAAAACTGTGTCCTCTTGTGGTAGTTTTTCTTCTTTTAAATATGCTCTCCTCCTTTACCGAGTTGATTCCCTTTATGTATTTAAAAGTTTCTATCATATCCCCTCGGTCTCTTCTTTCTTCCAAGCTATACATATTAAGGTCTTTTAACCTTTCCTGGTAAGTTTTATCCTGCAATCCATGGACCAGTTTAGTAGCTCTTCTCTGAACTCTCTCTAGAGTATCTATATCCTTCTGGAGATATGGCCTCCAGTACTGCGCACAATACTCCAAGTGAGGTCTCACCAGTGCTCTGTAGAGCGGCATGAGCACCTTCACTCTTTCTACTGCTTATACCTCTCTCTATACATCCAAGCATTCTGCTGGCATTTCGTGCTGCTTTATTACATTGTCTTCCCACCTTTAAGTCTTCTGGGAAATCTTCATCCTATGCTCCAAATTCCCTATCAAATCATTAAATTGTGTAGAAATGTGTATTTCAAGCCTATCCTTTTTTTATACTTTTTTTTTTAAATCTCCATATTTTATTTATAATACAAAAATACATATCCTCATGACATTTATAATATCATAAATTCTGAAGTCATCCCCAACCCACCCCGCCTATCCCCCCCCCCTCCCATCCTTGCAGGGGAAAAAAAAGAGAAAAAAGAAAAAAAAAAAAAAAAAGTTCCAAATTAATTAAACCATGTCCCACTCTTCCCACAGTTTACCCCATTTTAGATAAGATCCTCTTTGTTTGTGCAGAATCTTCTCATAGCTTTTCACTTTCTCGACCAGAGCCAGCCAGTTGCTGCAGTCTGGAGTGGAGGAGCTAAACCATAGTCTAGCGACAAGAAGCCTAGCCAGGAACATAACCTTGATCAGTAATTGACGTTTTATGGGCTGATAGTTAACCTCCGATAGGTCTCCCAAGACCCATATCCTGGGAGACAGAGGAACAACCATGTTCAGTTTACAAGCCAAGGTGGTCTGGACTGATCTCCAATAACTACCCATCATTGGGCAATCCCAAAACAGATGTAGGTGGTCTGCCTCGGAGTCGCCGCAACGTGGGCAATCAGAGGAGGCCTTAAGTCCTCTTCTATATAGCCACATAGGTGTCACATATATTTTGTGCAAAATGTTAAATTGTACAACAGTGTGATTGAAATTATGTGAAACATATTTTAAACTTTCCCCTATATTCTCCCAATCTGGGGGACCCACCTCTGAAAGTAACAAAGACCAGGACTTCTGTCCTGGAGAAAGAAGACCCATAAAAAAGTATTTCATTAAGTGTCTATAACAATATGATATTTTGATTTTCGTGGCAACTTTCTTAATAATAAGATCGTGTAGGAATTCAGGAGTATCTATAAGAAGAAGGTGACTATTCAGAGTGCTAGAGAGTGCAGACCTCAATTGGAAATATGCGTACCAAGCCACCTCACCCAAATTTGCTCTATGCCCTATTTCCATCGAGGACAGAATTTGTCCACCACTAACCACCTGATGTAAATACTGAACTTTCTTAGTCCTCCAATACTGGCAACAATTCAGGTCCCTTAAATTCACAAGCTTTGGATTATGCCACAATGGGGTGCAAATAAGTGATGCCTTAACTCCACACCAGCTCCTAATGACCCGCCAGGTCTTTGTAGCCATTCTGCAAAAAAGTGTATACCCGGTCTGTATATTTAATAGATAGTCGGACTCCAATACAGTAAAGAAATCCGTAAAGCCTGAGTCTTTCACCACTTTATTGCAGAAATGGCTATTTTCCCAGTCGCTAAAAAGGCAGAGCTGAGAGGCCATAAAGTAACCCCTAAAGTAAGGGAGGTTAAGGCCTCCCTGACTATAGGGCATAGAGAAGTAGAGCGCCTTCAATCTAACACGCTTCCTCCCCCATAGTAGGTCATTAAGCATCCGCTCAATTAGTCTAAAATACTTATCTGCGATCCATACAGGCGAGTTGCGCAGGACATAAAGAACCTGGGGCAGTACTACCATTTTTATTAAAGAAATTCTATCAGCTCTTGTGTGCAGAATTTTTTGCCATATCTTGGATTTAGCCCTCAGCTTTATCAGCAGGGGAATCAAGTTAAGTTGTAGATATTCCAAAGGTTTGGCAGAGACTGAAATCCCCAGGTACCTTATTGATTCAGAGACAGTTAACTGGTTATCCCAATTACCTCGCAACTCGTCTATAGGGAGGAGAGCAGTCTTCTCCCAATTGATCTCCAGGCCAGACGGGGCAGAAAAAGAACCAACCAAATCCATTATACAAGGGAGAGTAGTTTCTGTTTGCTGAAGAAAAACCAAGATGTCATCTGCGTAGAGAGATACACGGTCATGCTTCCCCATTAAACCAAAACCGGCCACCTGCAGATCCTGCCTTATGCTGGCTGCTAAGGGTTCAATATAAATATTGAAAAGAAGGGGGGAAAGAGGACAGCCTTGACGGGTGCCTCTTCCTAGGGTAAAGCTCTCTGTAATCGTATCATTAATCCTGATCCTAGCAACTGGGGAACTATATAATAGCTGAACCATCGCCATAAATCTAGGGCCAAAGCCCATTTTTTTCATCACCTCCCAAAGAAAAGTCCACTCCACCCTGTCGAAGGCTTTGGTGGCATCCAGCGACAGGATGGAGCGGGCACCACGCCCCGGAGACTGAATGTTCATAAATAGCCTGTGCAAATTATGATGGGTGCCCCTTTTTGGCATAAAGCCATTTTGGTCTGGGTGGATAATAGTGGGTATAACCTGTGAAAGCCTCCTAGCCAAAACTTTAGATAGTAGCTTAGCATCTGTGTTTAGTAACGAGATTGGTCTATAGGAGCTCATTTCTATCGGGTCCTTATCCTTTTTAGGAATTAAAACAATAAGAGCCTCCATCATAGTGCATGGTAAGTTTCCTCCCTGTATTGCCTGAGAAAAGACCTCTAATAGCTGAGGGAGAATCACATCGCTGTACTTGCGGTAAACCTCATATGGAAGGCCATCCATCCCCGGCGACGAATTCCCCGAGACAGCTCCCAAAGCCTCCTGAAGTTCCGAAAGGGATAACTCCTCTTCCAGGTATTCTATTTGGGCTTCGTTTAAAATAGGAAGTGAGATCCTCTCCAGGAACCGCGTCGCTAGGTCGGGCGGCAAGCCAGAAGAGGGACTGTATATCTGGGTAAAATATTGTAGAAAGGTGTCCCTAATTCCTTCTGAATCTGTTATAATTTCCCCCGCTGTATTACGGATCGAGACAATAGACTTATTTTTCTTGCCTTGTTGTGAAATTATCCTAGCTAGCAGCCTGCCAGGACGTCCAGACTCCGAAAAATATTTTAAACCCTTGAAGAATACTCTATGATTTGCTTTCTCTGTTATGTATTTATCCAAGGAGCAGCTGGCCTTCTGCATCTCCTCCCTATTATACTCAGTAGGTTGGCCGATAAATCGCTCAGTTGTACATGCAGCAGCCTTGGTCAGTTCCTCCTCTTTTTTTTTAAATGTTCTCTTTACTGCAGCAATCTCACTTATGAAGACCCCCCTCAAATACGCTTTCAGGGCATCCCATACTATATTGATGTTAGCAGAGGGGCGATTCACCTCCCAAAAGGAGGATATCAATGATTTAGTGGGCTGAAGATTATCCATAATAGAAAACCAATATGGATTCAGCTTGAATCCTAGCCCCCTATTGTCCTTGTTCTTCCCAGTGCAAACCTCAATCAGTACGGGTGAGTGATCCGAGATTGTTCTTACCCCATATCGTGTCTTGCGGATGTTGCACAGATTATCCTCATTAGTAAATGCTAAATTAATTCTAGACATTGCTCTGCCACCCCTGCTAACACAAGAATATACTCGCTTACCTCCGCCAAGATGTTCCCATATATCCACCAGTCCAACCTCCCGGCAGAATTGTGGCAGCGGGGAGGTAGATAAATTCCTCGCGCGTTCTGCATCTAATGTGAATCTATCATTCTTGGGGTCCATTACTGCATTGAAGTCCCCCATCAGAACTAGCCGGCATTCTGATCTCCCTTCAAAAAAAAGTATTAGCTGGACCAATGGGTACATTGAGAATGGCGGAGGTATATAAAAAAAAGCGAGGATGTAACTATGGCCGTACAGCTTGCCATGCAAAAAAATAAATCTACCCTGGTCATCTATGTAGGATTTGATAAGGGTAAAGTCCACAGAGTTATGGATCAAAACTGAAACACCCCTAGAGGAGCTGCTAAAAGTAGAGTGATAAGATTGCGAATACCATCCCGTTGTCAAGCGGGACACGGTTTCTTTAGTAAGATGGGTTTCTACCATGCAAATAATTGCTGGGAGATATCGTTTAAGTGCATCCATAATAGCTTGCCTTTTGACCCTTTCCCCAAGCCCTCTGATATTCCAAGTTACAATCCTAGTGGACATCCTTCACTGTACAGGAAAAAAAAAAACATCCCCAAACCTGCAAGGTGGGTTCCCCCCCTCCCCACTCACCTCTCCATTGATCCGCCCGATCTAGTCAGCGAACCTCTAAACCCCCGGCCGTTCTCCCTTACCCTAGCCCCTCCCTTCCGTAATAATATTGTACAATTCCATATGCCCGTTTTCTCCATCTACTCTAACGCTTGTTGTGATTTTTCAAAAAGGATTGGGCAGTTCCCTTATGGATCACTCTTGGTTTCACTGGATGCTGTAACGAATATTTAATGTCCTTAGACGCCCCTCCCTCCCTTCCTTCCCTTCATTCCTACTAGTGCGAAATTTCAGATGCCCATTTGCTCCAACCAGTCTCGAAGTAAAGCGAAGTCCCATTATGGATTACTCTCAATTTCGCTGGATACTGTAGAGAGTATTTGATCTCCTTAGCCGCCAAGCGTTTCTTTATCTCTATAAAATTTCTTCTTTTTTCCTGAGTCTGTCGCGCAAAATCAGGAAAGAAGAGCAGTTTGGTGCCCTGATATTCAACGGGTGTGCATTCTCTTGCTCTTTTCAAGATCATGTCTCTATCAACAGACAGTAGCAATTTGATTAAGATTGCACGCGGCGGTCTCCCTGGTGTAGGCTTCCCTCCTGGTATTCGGTGGGCTCTTTCTATTTGAAACATAGAAGAAAAGTTATCGCTGCCGAAACTATGCATGACCACATCTTTAATTTGTTCCTCTAGATGTCGGCCCTGAGCTCCTTCTGGAAAACCGATTATACGGACATTGTTGCGCCTTGACCTGTTTTCTAGGTCCTCTAGCTTATTTTGGAGTGCTTGATTTTCTGAGGCCAGAATTATCATTTTAGATTTTAGCATGCCCATGCCTGTTTGCAAGGAGTCAACGGTTTTTTCCACACTGAGGACTCGCTCCCTTATCTTTCCTAGATCTTCTCTTATTAAGGAGATATCGCTCTGCACTGACCCCAATTGAGTGGACATTCCTTGCACCAAAGTGCCGTTATTTTCCACAGCGCAAAGGATTTTGTCCAAGACAAATGGGTCACATTCCGTTCGTATTTGTGCGGAGGAACCTTCCTCGCCTCCCTCCTGGTCAGCGTCCTCTAATCCGTCCTCAGAGAGATCAACATTTTGACGAGTATTCGCCGATTTTTTCATCTTGGCTGGGGGTTTGATTTTGGCTGGGTTTTTTTCATCTAAGAAGGGCGATTTTTAAAAATTTGTCAATTTTATTCTCTGGAGTCTTAGCCCCCAGCTTAATAGCGGAGGAATCAATTGAACGTCGTTTTGGGGCCATTTCCCACACTTTGTATTGTGTATTTTTTCCCTTTCCTCCCCCTTTTTATTTTTTTTTTTATTTTTTTTTCCTTCCTCTTCCGTTTCTTTCCTTCCTTCTCCTTTCTTTCCTCCCTTTTTCCCCCCTTCTTTCCTTCTTTCCCCTTTTCCCTTTTTCTCCTTCTTCCCCCCCCTCCCCCCTCCTAGATTTCTTTTCTCACCTTCAATAAGCAGCGCAAAGGGAGTAAGGAGGGGAAAGGAGAGGAGAGAGAAAAAAAAGGAAGACCACAAGCAGAAGCAATTTTCGGCAGAGGCTATCCCCTCAGCGCAGTAGCAGTACGGCGAGTACAAAAACTAAATCAATGCTCAGTTCTCACGTGGCCGACGTTGTAGTCCCAGTATCCGCCGTAGCTGTGGCAGCAAATCCAAGCCGCAATATAGATGTGAGGTATCCGTCCGGGTGGCAGGGAATCCAGTAGCAGGCAAAATAGCAGACAAGAGGCAAAAAAAAAACGGCAAGTTGGAGATCCGGAAAAGCAGGCAGTCCAGCGATCCGGCGTCAAGCAGAGCAGCGAGACAACAGGCAGCAGGCAGACCAATAACCAGGAGCCGGTCAGGGGCAATGAAGAGGAACCAAACAGCAGCTCACAAGATCAAAAGGTGGAGCAGCAAGGGGGCTGGAAGCCCGGAAAGCCCAAGAAAACGGAGCAGCCGCAACCAGCAGCAGCATCCAGGCATCCACCGGCAGCGTCCTCTGATAGCGTGCGGGAGCGGGAGCAGTATACTAATCAGACCGGGTGCATAGCTTGGCTTAGGGCATCAGCTGTTCGGCTCAGAGCATCGGAGCTTGGGGGGAGGAGGCCAGCATCAGCTGTTCGGCTCGGAGCATTGGAACTTGGAGGGAGGAGACCAGCATCAGCTGTTCGGCGTCAGAGCATCGGAGCTTGGAGGGAGGAGGCCAGCACAGAGGGGAGAACGAGACGCGACGTGCTCACGTCATCCCGCCCGCGTCCTTTTTTTATACTTAACAGTGCCGATCCTAACTGTAAGTAGCGAAACCATAATAGTTTCTGTGATTTTCCTCTTTGTGATAGTACCGTGAATGGAACTATATCCCCATTGCCTACTACCTGTGTCACTTATAAAATATTACTTTTTTGCCAGTATGGATCTCTACCTAATTCCACTAAAGTTTGAAAGTGCCTATTATACCACAAAGGAGTACATCCCATTGAGCCCTTCAATCCAAACCAAAGTCTAATAGAATACCATGACTTCATGAAAAGATTCCTGGCGGATTTAAATTCCTTATCGGAGTAGGTTAATTGATCTGACTCCAATAACGCAATAAAAATTATCATATAGAGATCTATTCAATAAATGCTTACAGAGTGGGTTGTCATTCCACTCCCGGAAAAAACAAAACTGTATAGCTAAAAAGTATCCCTTGAAGCAAGGGAGATTGACTCCTCCCCTCTCCAATGGTTTGTACCAATGCTCTAGTTTAAGTCTTACACATTTCCTCCCCCAAAGTAGGTAATTAATAATTATTTCTATTAATTTAACGAACCTGTCCCCAATCCAGACTGGAGAATTCCTAAAGACATAAAGTAACTGGGGGAGAATCACCATCTTAACTAAAGATATTCTATCGGCCTTCGATAAAAATAAGCGAAGCCATGTTGTTATTTTGGACCTCAACTTGTTTATCAATGGCATTAAATTAAGCGGGATAAAATCTTCCACCCTAGGAGAGATTGTAATACCTAACTACTGAAAGGACTCAGAAATTTTCAGCATATTAAAGGGGGCCATCCTTGGGGAGTGCAGATTTATCTAAGGACATAATCATATTATCCAATGGCATAAGGGTAGTTTTTTCCCAGTTTACATCCAGACCTGAAACTTCTCCAAACTGATTTAGCATTTGAATAATATATAGCAAAGTAGATTGGGTCTTTTGAATATAAAATAAATATCATCTGCATATAAAGAAATACGATCTTCCGTTCCTAATACCCCAAACCCTAGAATCCTAGGGTCTTGTCTAACTCTGGCAGCCAGGGGCTCAATGTAGATGTCGAATAGGAGAGGAGAGAGTGGACATCCCTGGTGAGTGCCTCTAGTCATACAA
This sequence comes from Bufo gargarizans, assembly GCF_014858855.1. NCBI lineage: Eukaryota > Metazoa > Chordata > Amphibia > Anura > Bufonidae > Bufo > Bufo gargarizans. The sequence goes on along the minus strand of NC_058083.1, from coordinate 20,480,551 downwards.
AAACTTCTTGTAAGATTGCCATTTATATTCAATCTTGCAGTAGGGGATCTATACAGAAGTCTAATCATGTTACTAAATCTATGGCCAAAGCCCTTCTTATGAAGCACTCTCCAGAGAAACCCCCATTTAACCCTATCAAAGGCCTTAGAGGCATCAATAGACAAAATGGAACGTGAAGCCCCTCCAGAGGTCTGTATATTAGAGAAAAGACGATGAAGATTATAATGGGCTCCTTTATTAGGCATGAAACCATTTTGGTCTGGATGTATAATTGATGTGATAACACTAGATAGCCTCAAAGCCAAGATTTTAGACAGAAGTTTGACACCTGTATTAAGAAGAGAAATAGGTCTATATGACCCCAAATCATTGGGGTATTTACCCTTCTTTAATATCACTGTGATCACAGCCTCTGTCATAGTTTCTGGAAGAGCTCCCTCCTTTATTGAATCAGAGAGTGTTCTCCACAAATGGGGAAGAATAACCTCCCTATATTTATGATTAAACTCATACGGGAGTCCATCCAGTCCAAGGGAGGAATTACCTGAATAGGAGTCAATTGTATCATCTATCTCCTGAAGAGATAAGTCCATCTCCAGACGTTCTTTTTGACTGTCTGTAAGAACTGGAAGGGAAATAGAATCCAAATATGAGTCCATTATTTCCTCTCAGAGAACACTCTCTGATTTATATAATTCACAAAAATGATTTATAAATATTCCCTCCTGATCTTCAATAATGGTCCCATCCGAGGCACGAATACTACGAATCTCTTTTTTTAAAATCCTGGATAGCTATTACCCTGGCCAGCATCTTCCCAGGACGTCCTGCCTCAGAAAAATATTTTTGTCCTCTGAAGAATAACCTCTGTTGCGCTTTGTCCAAAAAGAAGTCAGAGAAGGCCTGACTAGTACTCTGCATAATCTCTCTAGCTTCCTCTGTTTTTAACTTAGTGAACCCAGCCATTCCAGCCGCAGCTGCTTCCTCTAGTTCTTTCTCCCTCCTTGAATAGCATTTAGTTAGATTAGCAATTGTACTAATAAAAATCCCTCTCATAACCGCTTTAAACGCGTCCAAAACATATTGAGATTTGGCTGAAAAAATATTTTTATCCCAAAAGGAAGTAATCTCATTTTTTATCTAGTTATGATTATCAATTATTAATATCCAGTGGGGATTCAATCTAAATGGGCGTTTCAGTCTAAAATTATTCCTAACAATACAAAGCGCTATAAAAAAGGGAACATGGTCGGATACGGATCTGGTCTCATATTTCATCCTTTTAATACAATTCAAATATCCCTTATTTATCAGGGCCAGATCAATTCTAGACATGGAGCTTCCAGATTTACTGACACAGGAATAAGCTCTTTTTCCTTTGGATACGTATTCCCAAACATCCACGAGGCCCACCTCTTGGCAAAACGGCGCCAAGGGGGACCCCTGGGATGGGAAATAACTCCCCCCTTCCCCTGCCCTAGAGATCCTGTCTACCTCAGGGTTCATCATGCAAATAAAATCCCCATTGACTATTACCAAACATTGAGGCCACTGGTCCACAAACGCCATCAAAGAGGTCAATATTTGCATAGAGAAAGGATGAGGGATATAAATAAAGGCCAAGATACATAACTTTCCATCTAACCTACCATGAAGAAAGACATATCTCCCCTGTCTATCAACAGAGGATGCCAAACATAAAAAATTAATCTCTTTATGGATTAAAACAGTAACTCCTCTGGAGTAGCTGGTATATGTAGAGTTGTATACCTGTGTAGCCCACCTCCCCCCAAGTCGAAAAATCGTGTCCTGAGTAAAGTGAGTTTCTACTAAGCTAACAATAGCTGGTAAATGTCCCTGTATTAAATCTAGAACCGCCTGCCTTTTTTTCTTCTCCCCAAGACCCCGAATGTTCCATTTTTTAATATTCTTGCAGTCATTAATTAATCCTAAAGCTTCCAATTAGTAGAGTCCTCCGGCTTAACTCCGTTCCCCACCTCAAAAAAAGGACGCATCATAGCCCATCCTCCCCTGTACTATAATCTATTATTATTATATGTATATATATATATATATATATACAGTATATATATATATATATATTTTTTTTTTTTTTTTCCCCCTTTTTTCTTTCTTCCCCCTTTTTTTTACCTATCCCACTGTAGATTTTAGTATCTCCTTTTTTCCCCTTTAAACTTCAATACAGGGAGTGCAGAATTATTAGGCAAGTTGTATTTTTGAGGATTAATTTTATTATTGAACAACAACCATGTTCTCAATGAACCCAAAAAACTCATTAATATCAAAGCTGAATATTTTTGGAAGTAGTTTTTAGTTTGTTTTTAGTTTTAGCTATTTTAGGGGGATATCTGTGTGTGCAGGTGACTATTACTGTACATAATTATTAGGCAACTTAACAAAAAACAAATATATACTCATTTCAATTATTTATTTTTACCAGTAAAACCAATATAACATCTCAACATTCACAAATATACATTTCTGACATTCAAAAACAAAACAAAAACAAATCAGTGACCAATATAGCCACCTTTCTTTGCAAGGACACTCAAAAGCCTGCCATCCATGGATTCTGTCAGTGTTTTGATCTGTTCACCATCAACATTGCGTGCAGCAGCAACCACAGCCTCCCAGACACTGTTCAGAGAGGTGTACTGTTTTCCCTCCTTGTAAATCTCACATTTGATGATGGACCACAGGTTCTCAATGGGGTTCAGATCAGATGAACAAGGAGGCCATGTCATTAGATTTTATACCCTTTCTTGCCAGCCACGTTGTGGAGTACTTGGACGCGTGTGATGGAGCATTGTCCTGCATGAAAATCATGTTTTTCTTACCTTGCAGACTTCTTCCTGTACCACTGCTTGAAGAAGGTGTCTTCCAGAAACTGGCAGTAGGACTGGGAGTTGAGCTTGACTCCATCCTCAACCAAAAAAGGCCCCACAAGCTCATCTTTGATGATACCAGCCCAAACCAGTACTCCACCTCCACCTTGCTGGCGTCTGAGTCGGACTGGAGCTCTCTGCCCTTTACCAATCCAGCCATCTGGCCCATCAAGACTCGCTCTCATTTCATCAGTCCATAAAACCTTAGAAAAATCAGTCTTGAGATATTTCTTGGCCCAGTCTTGACGTTTCAGCTTGTGTGTCTTGTTCAGTGGTGGTCGTCTTTCAGCCTTTCTTACCTTGGCCATTTCTAAGAGTATTGCACACCTTGTGCTTTTGGGCACTCCAGTGATGTTGCAGCTCTGAAATATGGCCAAACTGGTGGCAAGTGGCATCTTGGCAGCTGCACGCTTGACTTTTCTCAGTTCATGGGCAGTTATTTTGCGCCTTGGTTTTTCCACACGCTTCTTGCGACCCTGTTGACTATTTTGAATGAAACGCTTGATTGTTCAATGATCACGCTTCAGAAGCTTTGCAATTTTAAGAGTGCTGCATCCCTCTGCAAGATATCTCACTATTTTTGACTTTTCTGAGCCTGTCAAGTCCTTCTTTTGACCCATTTTGCCAAAGGAAAGGAAGTTGCCTAATAATTATGCACACCTGATATAGGGTGTTGATGTTCATTAGGCCACACCCCTTCTCATTACAGAGATGCACATCACCTAATATGCTTAATTGGTAGTAGGCTTTCGAGCCTATACAGCTTGGAGTAAGACAACATCCATAAAGAGGATGATGTGGTCAAAATACTCATTTGCCTAATAATTCTGCACGTAGTGTAGAGGGAGTTAGTAATTAGTTTAAAAAAAATGGGAATTAGGGCTAGAGACTAACGTCCAGTGGGGTTAGGTTAGGTGAGGTTTAATGGGGTTAGGTGAGGCAGGGAGATAACCAGGAAGAACGAGGAGCAAGGGATAACCACAAAAAACAAGGATCCAGTCCGGGGGAGAATAACAAGAATTGATCTCACCAGTCCAAGGTCTTCACAGGATCTCCCGCTCTAATTCAGCCCACAGCCCAGGGCCAGGAGAGACATGTAGGACCTGCAGGACAACCACGAAAGCCGGCCACACAATCAAAGAGACGGGGCCCCCGAAGGAACGGTCCGAAGAGCTGTGGAGGCGGGATCAAACCGGACCAGCGCCGCTACGGAGGGCCAGCAGGAAGGGTCCAGAAGGGTCCAGAAGGCATCCGAGTCGCAGAGGAGCCGCAAAGGAGTCACGGCCGGGAGACACCTGGACGCACCACCAAACACAGACGGCCGTACTTTCACCCCCCAAGCCCAAGGCGAGCAGGGGCAGGCCGGCAGTCCACTAGTCCTGATACGGTGATGGCTCTGGGAGACGCAGCAAAGGGGTCAGGCAATTATCCAAGCTGTGATCCATCACGCCGTCCGCTACATGCTGCAGAGGTAATCCAGCGTTTGAGGGAGGAGGGAGAGCGCAACGCTACACACTCACGTCACCACGTCCCGCCCGGAGTGCTTTCTGAGGTTCCGTTCCGTGCTTCAACACCGCAAAAAAATAGAGCTTGCTCTATCTTTTTGCAGAACGGAGGGATACAAGTGAATAGGTCCGCAATCCCTATGCGGCTGCCACACGGCAGGTGCCCGTGCTTAGCGGACCGCAATTTATGGTCCACAGCACGGGCTTCACACAGTCATGTGAACAAGCCCTAATGGAAAGATTTCCTCCTGTTCTGTATTTTTGACCCGCACCTAGTTTTGACTCACAATAACTGATGGAAATAACTGAAGTGTGAACTCAGCCCTAGTCTGGCATCTGGGAGGAGCCGGGAAGCAGAGGACAGTTTGGCCCAAATAAAACCTAATGCACATAATTCATGTGTAATATTATTTTTATTCATGTTTTTTTTGTTTGTGTTCTTGATTTATACATGCAATGAACTTTCTTTGATACTTCACAGACTCTGTTTCTGTCCTGGATTTACTATCACAATATCATTTAATAAAATTTTCATATTCCAGTGTTTCTCAGAAGTATCATTGAGATACATTAATCAAAGGGGTTTTCCAGGCCCCTGATATTGATGACCTGTCCTCAGGATCCTCCAGCCCTGGATGTGGTCCTTTGAAAGGAACAGGAAGCACAGCGCTGTTCAAAGTGTAGTGGCCATGCCGGGTTACTGCAGCTCAGCTCCAGGGTTGCCAAATGTCCAGAAATTTCTGGACAGTTCATAAAAATAGGCGACTTTTTTCCTGTGCCTGAAAAAATAGATGTGACTTTTTTGAGGCTGGTGGTTCTTGACTAGATTATTTTAGTGATAATTATCATCATTATAGCTCTAAGTAAATGCTGGAAATGAGTTCTGATCAGTATATTGAGCTACAGACATGTATTACTTATAATCTTCATCATTCACAGGGGGGGGGTCTCCTGGACTCCTGGAAGAGGAAAATCTGCCTCTTAGGCCTCTTGCATACGACCGTATGGCTTTGTTCAGTGTTCGTTTTTTTTTGTTTCCGTTGTGTTTCCGTTCTGTAGTTCCGTAAAAAAATCTCGGTATGTTTTCCGTATGCGATCCATTGTTTGCGGATCACAAACAGAAACATAACATTTTTATTCATTAATGTACAGTAATTTGTTAACAGTATACACATGTGCAAAGTGGGCATAGATCCGCAAAAAATGGATGACATACGGATGTGTTCCGTATACATTCAGTTTTTTTTGCGGACCCATTAACTTGAATGGAGCAACGGATCATTATTTGCAGGCAATAATAGGACAAGTTCGAGCTTTCAGCAGAACGAATATACGGAAATCCATAAACGGAATGCATACAGAGTACATCCTGTTTTGTTTTTTTTGCGAAACCATTGAAATTAATGGTTCTGCATACGGACCGCAAACTGAATCTGCAAAAACGGAACGGAAACGGAAAAAAAAGTGCAAGATGCCTTAGAAATATACTTGCTTCTTCCTGTTCCTGCAGTCTTCCTTACTCCCAATGCAGCCACAGGGGTATAGGATCTGTATATGTTCAGGAGTCTAGTCTGGGGTTTGCTATTTTTCAAGGGGGCCTGTATTCATTTTTGAGTTTAATGATGGGGGAGTCATATGCACTAGTTAGCTTTCAAATGCCATGGGTCGGGGGCATGTCTACTTTAAACGGGCAGGATATGAGGCCAAAGAAATTATGATTTAATGTATATGATGCACCTTCTCAAAAGTTGACAAGTATGCTGCTGTCTTACAGGTCCATTACCCATAAAAGTTCCTACAGTTGAGTTGAGCCTAGATAGTCTGAACTAAAATGTAGGATGGGATGCAGAATGCTCCCTGACCAATTGTCTGCATTGGGCCTTGACTGTCCTGATGGTTATTCCAGATTCATCATCCATACCAGTCTATAGCATAAACCATGTAGAATATTACATTTTTCATTTAGTCTTCACAGTGAATTTACTAAATCTATATTGCCCGATTCATCGCATCCATATTCTTCTATTTTCAATTCCTTGGGGCCAAAAACAAACAGATCTATTTTCACTTGCCATGGGCCGATCATGTCTAAAGGTTATCTCTGTTCCCTGGAGATAGAAGAACTCTTCGTTCTCTGAAAACACGAGTGTGCTTAACTATGTGATATATTCTGCATCGAGAAGACGCTGCCGGGTATGTTTTACCTTGTCGCTCAGCTTCTCTTCTTGGCCCATCCTCTGGGGCTCACTGCTTATTCATTTATTTTGCCAGTGGTTCCTTTTTCCTCCCAAACATTACCATTGCAGCATTGCTACAGTGCAAAGATTAAATTACATAAATTAATTAAAATGAATGCATAGAGCAAAAGTCTACGAGAGGAGATCATGATAATCATAGCTTGCATGATAAAGGAAGCCTCAAATTTACACTTTGTTCACTTTCCATATTCACATTCTTGATTTCAGAACTTTTGCCAGCTCATTTGGCCCATGTAAAATGTCCCTAAATTAGGTTCAGACACTCAAAAGGAGTACCACTGTTACGAAGCGGATAAGATTCTGTTCTGTCACTTGAACAAATGTGACTTGGGCCTACTGTTAAGGACGTTATCTAAGTGGCCCTCCTGGTCTTTATCCTTTAACCCCCATACAGGAATCTAGGGTCCACTGGAGAAAAACCACCAGGCCGCTACATCTTGGATTAGTGTCTGTTCAGGTGATGGCTGACCCACGAGGGTCAAGAGACACCAGGGCTGAGCATGGAGGGATCAGTCAAAACCATAGTCAGGGACAGGCAGAGGCAGGGGTGCACCTAGCCTTTCTGCTGCCTGAGGAGAAAACTGAAACGGCGCCCCCAGTGGCCTACATAGAGAAGTAAGGGCCCCATACAGGGCCGGCACCACCACCCGGCAAACCCGGGCAAGTCTGCAGCTGTGTCCTGACGGTTTTCAATTCTAGGGCAGCTTACCCCAGCAATGCAGACAATTTTCGCCATGTGCACTGCTGGGGTAAGCGGCCCCAGAACTCAGAACAGGGTAGATGGAGTTTCGGTAGATGATCGATCCTATGCTAGAATGTAGTTGTTAGAAGGAGGTCTGTGACATCACTGGTCACATGCTCCTTCATAGTCACATGACAAACCCTTACGGCAGCAGCAGCTTGTGGAAGGAGGAGGAACTGTGTGTGCCTGCAAGATGCAGAGTGAGGTAGGATGTGCTGCTGGAGAACATAGAACTTTGTGAGGGGAAGCATATGGAGCTTAGATATGAGGGGGCAGGTGGAGCACTCAGGGGCAGTGGGGTTCAAGTGGAGTGGAATCTGGTGCAATTAAGGGGGTTTATCATACAGATCCAAGTGTATTCTGAGGGTCATGATGTGTGTGTCTGTCTGTCCCTGTGTGTGTGCCCCTTTCTGTGTCTATGGCCTCATGCACACCGGCCGTGTGCATCATGGATGCGGACCTATTCACTTGAATGGGTCTGCAATCGCTCAATGGGAAGCACTATAGAGTGCTTCCGTGGTGTTTCCGTCCGTGCCTCCGCACTGCAAAAAAATAGAACATGTTCTATTTTTTGTGCGGTGCAGAAGGATCATGGACCCATTCAGGTTGAATGGGTCTCAATCTGTCCCGGCCGCCGCACGGACGTTGCCAGTGCATTGGGGACCACAAATTGTGGTCCCCAATGCACGGAACGGACGCATAATGGCAGTGTGCATGAGGCGTGAGGCATTGCTTAGACTCCATCCCACAGTCTAGCCAGTGCCTAATGGGTTACGGTTTAGACCACCTTCTGGTACATGTTAATAATTCCCTTTTAAACCTCAGTCCATGTCCCCTCAGTACTGGGAATCAGTAGAAGTCATATTATAAGGTAACAAAAAGTTGGAGCATACCTAAAGGTGGAATTCCCTTTTAATGTCCCCTAAAGGTGGCCACACATTAGATAGAAGTTGGTTGATGATCGCACAGGTTTCTGTCCTCGTGCGTGTGTCTGTCCCTGTGTGTGTGTGTGTCTGTCCCTATGTGTGTGTCTGTCCCTGTGTGTGTTTGAGTGTGTGTCTGTCCCTGTGTGTGTGTCTGTCCCTGTCCCTGTGTGTGTGTGTCTGTCCCTGTGTGTGTGTGTGTGTTTGTCCCTGTGTGAGTGTGTGTCTGTCCCTGTGTGTGTGTGTCTGTCCCTGTGTGTGTGTGTCTGTCCCTGTGTGTGTGTCTGTCCCCATGTGTGTGTGTCTGTCCCCGTGTGTGTGTCTGTCCCTGTGTGTGTGTGTGTGTCTGTCCCTGTGTGTGTGTGTGTCTGTCCCTGTGTGTGTGTGTGTGTGTGTGTCTGTCCCCGTGTGTGTGTCTGTCCCCGTGTGTGTGTGTCTGTCCCTGTGTGTGTGTGTGTCTGTCCCTGTATGTGTCTGTCCCCGTGTGTGTGTGTGTCTGTCCCCGTGTGTATGTGTGTGTGTGTCATGCCCTGCTCTGACTATGTGCGGAGGTCGGCCAGAATAGCAGCACGTGTTTAGTATTTTGTGGGGTCATTAGTTTAAATGGTAGGGGTCATTAGTTTAAATGGTATTCCTTCGGATGTGGTCTCTGATAGATGCACGCAGTTTGTCTCTAGGTTTTGGAGGGCGTTCTGCTCTCGGCTTGGCATTCAACTTTCATTCTCTTCGGCTTTTCATCCGCAGTCGAATGGTCAGACGGAGCGTACTAATCAAAACCTGGAGACCTACTTCAGGTGCTTTGTGGCTGAGAATCAGGAGGACTGGTCCTCATTCTTGTCCCTAGCAGAGTTTGCTTTGAATAACCGTGGGCAGGAGTCCACGGGTAAGTCGCCATTTTTTGGTGCATACGGTTTTCATCCTCAGTTTTGTACCTTTTCTGGGACTGGTTCCTCTGGGATGCCAGAGAAGGAGAGATTTTCTTCTGCCTTATCCTCCATCTGGCGGAGGATCCAAAGGAATTTGGAGAAGATGGGTGAGAGGTATAAACGAATGGCTGACAAGAGACGTGTGACTGGCCCAGACCTGTGTGTGGGTGATCTGGTGTGGTTGTCCACTAAAAATATCAAATTGAGAGTGCCATCTTGGAAACTGGGTCCAAGATTTATTGGTCCATACAAAATATCTGCGGTGATCAATCCTGTAGCGTTTCGGCTGGATCTTCCGCAGACTTGGAGAATCCATGATGTGTTCCACAGGTCTTTACTGTAAAAATACGTGAAACCGGTGGAACCATCGCCATTGCCTCCTCCTCCTGTTCTGGTCGAGGGAAACTTGGAGTTCGAGATCTCCAGGATTCTCGACGCTAGAATTCTTCGGGGTTCCCTTCAGTACCTGGTGCACTGGAGGGGATACGGCCCTGAGGAGAGGATGTGGGTTCCGGCGCTGGATGTCAACGCCAGCCGACTGGTGAGGGCTTTTCATAGATCCCATCCGGATAAGGTTGGTCCGGGGTGTCCGGAGGTCACCCGTAAAAGGGGGGGTACTGTCATGCCCTGTTCTGACTATGTGCGGAGGTCGGCCAGAATAGCAGCACGTGTTTAGTATTTAGTTTTGGAGCCGTGCTGGATCCGCCTCCCATCAGGTGCACTGGGTGGGGTCATTAGTTTAAATAGCACTCCATCCCAGTGCTCTGAGCGGGTGATAGAAATCATTCTGGCCTTGGAAGCAAGGAAGGAAGATTGTCTGTTCCAGGTCTGCAGAGATAAGTGTGGTTTCAGTTTTTTGTTGTTTGCTTTCTTTGTTGTGTTGGTGTCATCTCTCCCATCCAGGTTCTGTGCGAGCAGGCTGCTCCTATTCCCCTTTTCACCATCTCAGGGAATCTAGGGTGTTTTAGCCCAGGCACGAGGACACTTCATTCCTACCATCTAGGTCTGAATGTGGACTGAGCAGAGCAGGGAGAGAAGTCAGGGATTTGCTAGGAGGTGACCCCTGCTTCTTGCCTAGAGCCTGGTTTGCGGGTTTATCTGTATGTCTGTTATCCCGTCCGGTGTGACAGTGTGTGTGTCTGTCCCCGTGTATGTGTCATCATCACCATGCACACAGTGTTCCCTTTGTCTTGACGCAGCTGCATCAGGACATTCTGTGCACGGCAAAATGAAGATGGAAGAGGAGGAAGCACCACCAGCATGGAGTCCGTGGTAGAGGCACAGGGAGGCCCACTAAGGCCTCATGCACACGACTGTTATGTGCATCCGTGTCCGTTGTTCAGTTTTTCGCGATTTTCGTGCGGCACCTGAGGGGTTAATTGTGGGGATCACAGCCCCCTGTAAGAGATCAGGGGCTGCCAGGCAGCAGGAGGCAGTCATGTGCACAGTTCTTAGTATATTCTAACTTGAAGCGGCCCCATCACCATGGGAACGCCTCTGTGTTAGAATATACTGTCGGATCTGAGTTTTCACAATGTAACTCAAATCCCATGGTATATTCTAACATAGAGGTGTTCCTATGGTGATGGGGAAGCTTCAAGTTAAAATATACCATCGGATTTGAGAAAACTCTGATACGACTCCTGACTTTACATTGAAAGTTAATGGTGGACGGATCCGTTTGCAATTGCACCATATTATGTCAACGTCAAACGGATCTGTCTCCATTGACTTGCATTGTAAGTCAGGACGGATCCATTTGGCTCTGCACGGCCAGGCGGACACCAAAACGACTTTTTTTTTTACTTTCCTACATGTCTGGTGATCCTTCAAAAATCATGGAAGACACACGGAAGAAAAAACGGACACAGATCACGGAACAACGGAACCCTGTTTTGCGGACCGTGAAAAAATACTGTTGTGTGCATGAGGCCTAAGGACGCAGGTAACACTACCACATGATCTACACTAGTGTTATCTGTGGTTTACATAGGACTACAGGTAACACTCTCACATTATCAGCACTAGTGTTATCTGTGGTTTTACATAGGACTGCAGGTAACACTTCTACATTTTCTGTACTCAGATAGCCATGACTGTGCTGTCACATAGGACTGCAGGTGATATCTACTGTATTATCTGTACTCAGAGTTATCACTGTGTAAGGGGGCCCACTGAGACTTTATCGCCCAAGGCCCCACATTGATCATGGATCCGGCCCTGGCCCCATAGCAAGGATCAAACCAGGCCCCCCACACAGGACAGAAGGGTTTCTTCCTAAACCCTTTTCAATGAACCTTTGGTCATTTTTCCACTGCCTAATTTTCTAAAAGTTCCGTTTGAGGGTAGAGTCCTCGTGACCAAGTTTTCACCTCCAGTAGTAGAGGAGATAATCCCAACTAAGACTAGGCCCCCTCTTACCCTAGGCCCCTCAGGAGTCGCATGGTGTACCGTTATAGTAGTTACGCTCCTGGCCGCCCACCCACCACCCAATGCCAATTTCTTAACCTAACCCCTTTGCCACAATGAAAGCACTCATTGCCCATGACCCTCCTCTTGCCCCTACCTAGTGCTGCCTGAGGCGATTGCATCACCTGGCCTCATTGCTGGTTCACTCCTGGGCAGAGGTGAAGAGAGGCAGACTTTGTACAATCTGATAAACAGTCTGAGTTTAAGGGAGGCAGCTAAGGGTCAGAACAGAGATTATGTAGAGGTTAGGTCAGGCAGCTAAAGTTCAAATTCGGGAAACTAGTAGTAGTCGGTATACGAGCAGACAAATTTAGAAATGGCACACTTTTGCAGGGCACTAGTGAACTAAAACCTATTGTTCTGGCACATTCCCAAAGGAGAAGGTGCCTTATGAACCCTGAGGTGGTCAGCCATTGGCTGGTAAAGATTAGGGTGTGCGCTGGCCCATTAAGGGGCCAAGTGAGCACATGCATCTTGCAGGCAAAGCAGTGGCAGGCCATGGCCAGCAGCATTAACTAGAGGATTGCTAGCAAAAAGCAGGCCACAGCCTGTGGGGGAAGCAGAGTTAGGCTGAGTACACAGTTTTTGTGAGCCATGGTAAAGCCTACAGAGAAATAAGGTATAATTGAAAGATTTCCTCCTCTTCTGTATTTTTGATCCGCACCTGGTTTTGACTCACAATGGCCTCATGCACACGACCGTATCGTTTTTTGCGGTCTGCAAAATGCGTATACGCAAAAAACGGAAGCCACCTGTGTGCCTTCCTGCAATTTGCGGAACAGAACGGGCGGCCCATTGTAGAAATGTCTATTCTTGTCCGCAAAACAGACAAGAATAGGACATGTTATATTTTTTTGGCGGGGCTATGGAACGGAGCAACGGATGTGGACAGCACATGGAGTGCTCTCCGCATCTTTTGCAGCCCCATTGAAGTGAATAGGTCCTCATCTGAGCCGCAAAAATGGCGGCTCGGATGTGGACCAAAACATTGGTCATGTGCATGAAGCCAATAACTGATGGAAATAACTGACCATAAGTGTGAACTCAGCCTTAGGGTCTATTCACACGTCCGTTGTTTGTTTCCTGATCTGTTCCGTTTTTCTGCTGAACAGATCTGGACCAGATCTGGACCCATTCATTTTCAATGGGTCCTGAAAAAAAACGGACAGCACAATGTCAGATTTTTTTTCAGGACCCATTGAAAATGAATGGGTCCAGATCTGGTCCAGATCTGTTCAGCAAAAAACGGAACAGATCAGGAAAGAAACAACGGACGTGTGAATGGACCCTTAGTCTGGCATCTGGGAGGAGCCAGGAAGCAAGTGAGCAGAGGACAGTTTGGCCCAAATAAAACCTAATGCACATAATTCATGTGTAATATTATTTTTATTCATGTTTTTTTTTTTTTTTTGTATTCTTGATTTATTACATGCAATGAACTTTCTTTGATACTTCAGACACTATTTCTGTCCTGAAGTTACTATCACAATATAATTTCATAAAATGTTCATATTCCAGTGTTTCTATAACTCAGAAGTATCATTGAGGTACATTAATCAAAGGGGTTTTCCATGCTCCTGATATTGATGACCTGTCCTCAGGATAGGTCATTAATATCCGATCAGTGAGGGCTCCAAAACCCCACACCCCCACCGATTAGCTGTTCCCTGCAGCCTCCAGCGCTGGATGTGGTCCTTTGAAAGGAACGGGAAGCACAGCGCTGTTCAAAGTGTAGTGGCCATGCATGGTTACTGCAGCTCAGCTCCAGAGTTGTCAAATGTCCAGAAATTTCTGGACAGTCCGTAAAAATAGGCAACTTTTTTCCTGTGTCCGTGAGAAAATAGATGTGACATTTTTGAGGCTGGTGGTTCTTGACTAGATTATTTTGGTGATAATTATCATCATTATAGCTTTAAGTAAATGCTGGAAATGAGTTCTGATCAGTATTTTGAGCTACAAAAAGGGAGATATGAAATCTGCACACCCTGCTTTGCTTTGGATGGAACAAAAAAATTATGTAAAAACCACTATGTATTAAAAACACTATCTGATGAAGAAAAAATGGTGTGCCGTGGATTTCTCCTAGGAATATATGGAGCTACAGACATGTATTACTTATAATCTTTATAATTCATTATGGTTTTCCAAGTTGTCCATAAAAAATATTGACTGTCCATTATTTTGGGATAAGTTGTCTGGTTGGCAATCCTGCTCAGCCCTCAACCTTCACATTGACTTAATGTTTAACTGTCATGTTTTCATTAAAAAAAAACTATTTTAGCATATGTTACTTCTTCTGCAGCATTATGCCTAAAGCAATCTTTAGTTTCTTCACATACCACAGTTTTCCTTGAGTTTTTCCCTTAGTTATGGCTGTTTTAATATGAGGATCCTTTCAAGATGGCTCCTCTGACAGTTCTCTGAGGCCAAAACTGCCTATCTTCACTTCACACACACACTTGCTGTAGCCATCAGCTTCCTGCCAGCCAATCAGATTGGATTACTGAGAGACACGCCTCCGCACTCTGAAGCCTGATGCAGGCATGCAATGTGGAGGACCAGCCCTCTGTCTTCTGTTTACACTAAAGGGAAGACGGAAAAGCCCTAGCAACGGTCTTTTAAGGGACCAGTGGAAAGGTACAGGGGACATCAATGAAAGCTGTTATTTTAAGGTAATTACAGATCTTTTGGCAATCATTGACACACTAACTCAGGTATACATGCCTAGCTCTAATAAACTAGCAAATAAAAAAATATGACAGTTACACTTTAATTTGAAAGCTTAGCTGCAGTAACCCAGTACGGCCACTGGACTTTGAACTGAGCTGTAATTCCTGCACTATTTAAAATACTAGTTGTAGCGTCAGAGACTGCAAGGAACAGCTGATCGTTGGGGGTGTGGGGATGTCAGACCCTCGCCAATCAGGTATTAAAAATCTATCCCGAGGAAAGGTCATCAATATGGATCCTGGAAAACCCTTTTAAAGGGTCATTCTGTAGATCTCAATGGATTACTGGTGGCAAATGAGAGTTGACTCATCTGAACTCATATGCCTGGGCCCCTGACAGCAGTACCACTAGTACTGTCTTGATGGCTGCCTTGTAGATGGTTGGCGGATGTAAGTAGATGTCTTGATGCTTGTTCTACTCAAGGTTTTTTTTTCTACTTGCCTGCCCTTCATACGTCAATATTTCATACTCAGTTTTTCATGCCAGTATGTCTTAGAATATATGGCAGATAAAATTAGCATTAGCGTGTTAGATTTGACCGATTTATACTGTACATTGTTCCGTGAATTTAATCAATTTAAATATGATAAATGTTCACCTCAAAATTGGTTTTAACTAGTTTCTGCCTTTGAAAGGCATGTGAGTCGTACAATTATCTGTAAAGATTGCAGGAATGATTTATTAAGGCATTTCATTTTCCTGACCTTTCCATACCACATCCAGAGCAATTTAAACGAATGTAATCAATATCTTACTTTAAATCACGAGCCTCCGTGTCCTCAGTTTCTATGGGAAACGCTGCATGCCAGCCTGACATTTCAGAATATCCAGAGCTATTGTTTGCACTGAACGTCTGGCTCATGGGAGAAGATGGACAATAATATATGTATGCTTTTTTAGCTGAAACATTTGGAAAACTTGTCATGATGCCAATTGCTTTAAAGGGGTGATCTCATGAGCAATGTAAAAAATGAAAATCAGATATCATATAGCAATAGTGTTGGTCGAGCACCAAAGTGCTCGGGTGCTCGAGTAGAACACCTCGGGATGCTCTGGTGCTTGCATCAAAGTCAATAGGAGAACCTGAGCATTAAACCAGGTACCCCCTTGCTCTGAAGAGGGGAGGGTGTCTGGTTCATAGGAAAAGGACAGAAATTGATGGAAACACCACTGAAATGGTTTAGGAACAGCATGTGGAGGATGTCTGGATGCATTTTGGACTCCCAGGTTGCTGCTGGGAACAATGTCGTACGCCACTTTTACAGACTGACAATAGTATGCACCAAACCGAAGATAAAATCGATTTTAGAGGAAAAATTGATAGGAAACATTCTATCCTGTATATTTACTTGTATATAAAGTGCAAGTGCTGCCAAAAATTACAAGGAAGAGGCACTCCGATACAACCTGTATATCACATAAAGGAGGGCCGCATTGACATTGTGGTACAATTGTTCAGGTAGTGGGACTCCTACAGTCAAAAAACCTATACACTAAGGGAAAGGGCTGTCAGAAATTACAAGGAACCGGCACTCTAATACAGTGTTTCTCAACACTGGTGTGCCTCCCAGCTGTTGCAAAGGCTGTCCGGCATGCTGGGAGTTGTAGTTTTACAACAGCTGGAGGCACACTGGTTGGGAAACACTGCTCTAATACACCCTTTATTACACATAAAGGAGGGCATCATACACACCCTTGAAAAATTATGATTGATGGCCTGCTGGTGACCCTCTAAAACATTAGGGGCAAGGGCCTGCTGCTGATCTGACCATCTAAAACATTAGGGGTGAGGGCCTCCTGCCAAGATGATCATCTAAAAAGAATTCTGGGCGAGGGCCTGCTGCCGAGCTGACCATTAAAAAATGTTGTGGGCAAGGGCCTGCTGCCGAGCCGACCATCTAAGGTTACTTTCACACTTGCGTTCGGGGTTCCGCTTGTGAGTTCCATTTGAAGGCTCTCACAAGCGGCCCCGAACGCATCCGTCCAGCCCCAATGCATTCTGAGTGGATGCGGATCCGCTCAGAATGCATCAGTATGGCTCCGTTTGGCCTCCACTCTGCTCAGCAGACGGACACCCGAACGCTGCTTGCAGCGTTTTCGTGTCCGCCTGGCCGTGTGGAGCCAAACGGATCCGTCCAGACTTACAATGTAAGTCAATGGGGATGGATCCGTTTAAAGTTGACACAACATGGTGCAATTTCAAACGGATCCGTCCCCCATTGACTTTCAATGTAAAGTCTGGACGGATCCGTCTGAGTACAAATTGGACTTAGGCTATTTTCACATTTCAGAAAAAAATCTAAGTGTGAAAGTAGCCTAAAAATTTTTGTGGGCAAGGGCCTTCTGCCGAGCTGACCATCTAAAACATTATCGGTGAGGGCCTGCTGTCGAGCTGACCATCTAAAAACTTTTGTGGGCGGCGGCCTGCTGCCGAGCTGACCATCTTTAAAATTTTGTGGGCGAGGGCCTGCTGCTGAGCTAACCATCTAAAAATTTAGGGGTGAGGGTCTGCTGCTGAGCTGACCCTCTAAAACATTATGTTTAAGGGGCCTGCTGGTGACCCTCAAAAACATTATGGGTGAGGGCCTGCTGGTGAACCTCTAAAACATTAGGAGCGAGGGCAGCTTAATAAGCATGTTGATATGATGGAGGAGGAGGACGAGAAAAGGGAGATTGAACCATATACCCATTTTAGTGGTGGAAGAGGTGCATGGGAATACAGTGTATACAATACACCATAAAAGCCACATTTAGAGTGCTTTTATGTTCAGCCGCTTTCCTCTGGTGGAGTAGAGAAGTCAGGGGCTATCAGGACCTTGTTCATTTTGACAAGAGTCAACCGGTCAGCATTATCAGTTGACAGGCGGATGCGCTTATCAGTTATTATGCCCCCAGCAGCACTAAAAACACGCTCTGACAAAACGCTGGTGGCGGGGCAGGCCAGCAGCTGCAAGGTGTAGAGCGCCAGTTCGTGCCACGTGTCCAGCTTGGACACCCAATAGTTGTAAGGCACACAGGGATCACTGAGGTATTCCTTCACCATCTTCCAAATTTTTTTCCCCCTTGTGACACTAGGCCGCGCATGAGGTTGAGGGTGCTGGCGGGGTGTCATAAAACTGTTCCAGGCCTTGGAGAGTGTTGCCCTGTCTCTGTTGGAACTGCTTGTCTCCCCTCCTCGATTGGCCAACGAATTATGTACCCTGCAGTCAGCGTTGTCAG
This sequence comes from Bufo gargarizans, assembly GCF_014858855.1. Lineage (NCBI taxonomy): Eukaryota > Metazoa > Chordata > Amphibia > Anura > Bufonidae > Bufo > Bufo gargarizans. The sequence continues at coordinate 20,462,873 of NC_058083.1, read as the reverse complement.
ATGGAAATTTTTGGAGCAATTTTTCCACAAGTACCTTCTGGTATTTTGCTCTTATTTTGTTCGTTCTCTCCACCACAGGAATGAGAGAGGAGAAGTCTTTGTAGCGGGGGTTCAGAAGTGTGTAATCGGTGTAGGCCAAAATGCATACAACGCGAGGGTCACAGGAAAGGCAGCATAACATATTGTCAGCCATGTGTGCCAACAGACAAGACTTTGCTGTCTTCATCAGGAGGATGACTCTCGATCTCCTTAGCCTCTTCCTCCTCTTCTACCAATCCACGCTGAACAGATGGAATGAAACTTCCATGGGCACTAACCTCTGTAGTGGAGGCAACCGCCTCCTGCATCTTTTCATCATCCAATTTGCGCTGAGAAGACGAACTGAGAGTGGTCTGGCTATCACCCTGTGATGGTGGTGGTGAGGTTGCTAGTGTTCATGCCCCTGCTCATTTTGGTACGGCACAGGTTGCAAATGACAATTCTTTTATCGTCCGCACTTTCCTCAAAAAAGCGCAGAACACCTACCCCGGGGCAATGGAGATTGCCACAAGGGGGTGCTCCGGGGAACAGTTCCGGGCCTGTTTGGTGTGGCCAGCTCTCTCCCTTTTTGCCACCCCACTGCCTCTTCCAGCCTGTTGCGGTGCTGCGGGTCCCTCACCCTCTGTACTGCTGTCCTCGCTCGGCTTGCCACCTTCCCAGGTTGGGTCAGTGATTTCATCGTCCACTACCTTCTCTTCCACTTCCTCCCTCTGGTCATCCTCCTGACTTGCTGACCTAACAACCTCACTTTATTGACAACTGTGTCTCATCCTTATCATGAACCTCTTGAGACACTAATTGCGGTTGACGACTTCTGACTGTGGATGCTCCAGAGTTTGGGAACCAGGGCACAAGATCTCCTCATGTCTCTCTTCAAGTCGGCTTGGCGAGAGGCCCAAATTAAGGAATGGCGATGAAAACAGCTCCTCGGAATATCCGAGTGTGGGACCATTTGTTTGCCAAGACTGTCCCTGGTGGGTGGAAGGTGTATCAGGGTGAGGATTCTGTTGACCAGACTCTTGGCTACTGAGACTGGACTTTGTGGAAGACAGGGTGGTGCTTAACCAACTGGAAGCATTATCTTCTGCAATCTAACCGACCACCTGGTCGCACTGGTCTGACTTTGAGAATGGTTTCCTTGCATGCTTGCTAGTATGTCACACTTACAGTAGCGCAAGTTTTCTAAGTGTATGCGCAAATAAAGTACACAAAATGTCACAGATATTTTTTGGATGCGCACACGTTAAACAGGAGGTATAGCGCAAGTAATGTCGCTGTCACCACCGCCTAATAAAAAATTACACTGAATGAATGTCACTGATATTTAGGATGCACAAACGTTATACAGGAGGTATAGCGCAAGTAATGTCGCTGTCACAAGCGGCTAATGAAAAATTACACTGAATTAATGTCACTGATATTGAGGATGGGCAAATGTTATACAGTAGATGTAGTGCAGGAAATGAATCCGCAGCGGACACCGTCTACAGAAAAAGTACATTGGATGTCACAGATATTTTTAGGCTGCGCACACGTTAGACAGATGTAGTGCAGATAATGTTGCTGTCTGCAGCGGCCAAACAATTGCAAGCTATTTAGCACAGGTTGAACTAAAAATATATATTGCTGCCAGATACAACAATAGTCCTTAAAAGGACTATTGGGTCTATACCAAGTATAAAAACTTAAATATTGCAATTTTAATCCCTACACTATCTCTCCCTTCTGCTCTCCAGCTCTCCCTGACTAATGCTGAGCCGAACATGTGTCATCGGGTGTATTCGGCCGAACACCGCGATGTGCCGAGCATCGCGATACTCGAGCCGAACTAGTGTTCGGCCGAGCATGCTCGCCCAACACTATATAGCACATGAAAATCTCTTTTAAACAAACTTACCTCACATGTGTGAGATTGTGGAACAGCTATTCCTGCATAGTGTTTGTACTTAAACTGTCATTTGGCATTCTGGGCACTAGAGGCCACTGTTTTGCAGCTACAACCAGCATACTCTGGGATTTGCATATGTAAAGTAGGTGATGACTCATGCTGGCTGCTGGTAAGTGAACCAGGAAGTGTTGATCTGACATGGTGGAAGGATTGTGCTGTGAGGGATTGAATCCGATTCCATCCTGGCTTGCAGATGTCCGGTAGTTAATGGACACTTAAAGGAAGGAGAGTAGCTGTTGTCCCCTTACTGAATCCAGCTCTTTTGAAAGAGAGGTTGTTCCAGGAAGACCAGTTCAGTGTGTGGACAGAAAGCCTCATCATCAAGCAAGGCCGCACGGTTGCTGAGAGGTTGGTGGCCATCCCGGGTAAGCGGCACCCTCGAGCCCAGAACGGACGCAGGTCAGTACACCTGGTTACTGATTGTAATATATTGTGTGGCACCTGAAGTAACAGAGACTAGCCTAGGCCTCGCATTAGTTAGATAGTTGGGGTTATATCGTTTGCTAGGCCGTACTGTACTGGACTGCAGCGCAGTAATTGACTTGCAGACTCTGCTGCGTCTGCCACCGGCTAGGGGTGTCATCTGTAGCGGCACAGCATGACTTGCAGGCTCTGCTGTGTGCGCCATCGGGCTCGGACAGGGGCGGTGACTGTGGGCCTGGGGGATAACTTAGTCTGTGCATACTTGTGTTGTTATGTTATTGCTATTGTTAAAGTTTCTGTTTTTGCATATAAAGCTGGTGTCAGTGTCGCTTTTCTTGTCTGTGACTTCGCTGTATCCTGGGGAGCCCACCCCGGTACCCGACTTACACATTGAACCAGAGATCTCCCCATTCATTGCTCTGCTGGATTTATTTCAAACTTGCAGCTCAGGGGGCGTGTCCTTTCTAAGGGGGTGTGTCTTTTGCTGCAGCTGGTGGCAGTTAAAGCATGTGTGTCTGGATCAGGAGCGTTGCTAGAGTCTCAAAAGATCTGGGGCCCAAGCCCCAATGAATATGGCCCAGTTCTTTAAGTCGTTACCCCTCCCCCACACACCACATTTTGCTGTACTTGCTATACAACAGCACGTGCCTCCCAGGTGTAGTCTTCTCTCATGTAGAGCTTCTCTATCATCATCTTCTCCATTCGGTCCGTACAACTTCTCTCAGTCACTTCTGCAGAGTGTGACACACAGACATCTTAGCTTCCCCACATTTCTATCACCATCCCCTAACCTGGAATTGCAGCACGCCAGACCTGCAGGGTATAGCGACAGTGAGGTCACGGTATGTGCAATCGAGGGTTACTCACTTTTCTGAGGAGAACCCTGGGCAGGCATGCAACAGTGAAAGAGAGGCAGACACTAGTTCCTCTGGGGCACACTCTGTAGATAGGGACCAGGCCTGATGGTATGTGAGGTGCCCTGGATGTTGTAGGTGTTTTGAGTGCCTTAGGTAAGGTCTCTTTAAGGATCGTGACGCCAGTGCCTGTAACGGTGGCACACCGGTTTGCAGGAGGATTAAATGAGTACACAGTTGGTGAACCAAACGTTGCTTTACTTGATGAAAACAGTCCAACTTTGTACATGCAGTTACAGTAGATGATAATGCAGTCCTTTACAGTTCCAAATGCACAGCAGGTTTATGTCACAGCAGGTTTCTATCTTGCAAGATACTTGGAGGGTATACAGTTAATGCTTTGCAGTACAATGCTGCTCTATCCCCACAGCTATGCTAGCTGGCTGGATCCCAAGGCCCGGATGCCTAAGTGCTGGCTTAAATCCTTGGTATAAAATCCTTCCTCCAGTATTGGCACTTGCTTAAGGTTACAATACCTTCTTTTCCTAGCTGTCTCCACTGCTGGATAGGAAAGGTGACTGCAGGTTTCTCCCAGGAGGTGCTTTCCTACTACTGGGGTGTCTCAACTGAGCTATCCTTAGCCTCAGGAGCTTCAGGCTGACTAGATGACTCCTCTAGTCCCTTGGAATACACTGCACTCTCCTGGCTGGACCGTCCTATATCTCACTAAGGCTCTCTAGCTCCCTCTAACGCCTGGGAGGCTAAACTGCACCCTGACAGGCCTGACACCCAGTTAACACAGGAAATGCATACACATGACATTAAATGCAATAAGACACATTAACCCCTTTGTGTAGTGCCCACCTTTACCTAATGGGACACTACAGAATCCGCTATCAACACACAGTTCCATGTAAATAGCATCTCTCCCTTCAGCCATAGCATACAGTTCCAGTTAAATAACCACAACTCCCAGTATTGCTTTGCCTCTCCCTTCACTTACCTCTCCTAATGTAGCAGACATCACCTCAGCTTCTTTCCCTCTTCACTGCTGCCCTTTCCTGTACTGGTCACATGATGGCGACATCATCGCAGGTCCTTCTCAACCACTGAATGTCACCACAGATCCTTCAGCTCTTCCACCGCATTAGATTCAATTCTTTTGCCTTCCTGTGGATGGTAATACAGTTGTATCTAGCAGGCAGGCAGGACATTCGGGGCCTGGGACAAAACATCAGGGGCCAAGGCCCCGAATGTTTTAACCTAGCAACGCCCCTGGTCTGGATAAATCAAATAGAAAAGGGTAACCAGCAGTTGGCGCTATACAGATAGATTTCACTATACTCAATTTTTAATTACATGCAGTTACTAAAGTATTTAGATCCAGGTGCTGGTTTGAAAAATGTAGAATATTTTCTGTGGGACAACCCCTTTAAGTCTATTGTAATTTACCTGTGCTAATTACAGTCACAGCTATATGCAAGCAGAGAGGCGTGAGGCCCAGGAGAAGGGGGAAAGCTGATATTTCTCCTCTAATTTTTCTGTGGACTTTGCAAACTTGTACTTCTATCCTCCCCTTTGGCATAATTTTGCAATATTGTAGGGGGACGGTGACAACGACACTACAGCAGGTGTGTCAGCAGCGTAGATTCTGACTATACATGTGCCAGCTTCACTGGCAGAAGAAGAGCGCAGCTTCTGTGAGGACCATGAAGAGAGTATGCTCTCCTCCCCCACAGCCCTCTCTACCTTGTCCTAATGCTCCGGTACCACCAATCAGTGCCGGGACCATATGTAATCTGCAAGACATTAGCAAATCAGGCATTTCTGGTGGAATTCATGATTTTGCAAACATACTGACACCAATGATAATTTCGACATTATTAATAATTTCACATTATTTATTACATTACAGTTATCAGACCATTCTGTCACCAATGGTAGCAACTGTTTTTATGGCTGCATTATTTTTTTACATTTTTTTTTTTACTGAGGGCAGTGGCGGGCCTAGGGAGTTTGGCACCCTGGGCGGGTCTTTTCTCTGGCAACCCCCCCCCCCCAATACTTAAAAAAAAATTGCACCCCCTCAAAGTAGTTATGCCCTCTCTGTGCCACTTATCAGTATTACTGCCTTATCTGTGCCCCTTCAGAGTAGTTATGCCCTCACGGTGCCCCCATAACAGTAATAATGCCCACTGTGCCCCTTCACAGTAATAATGCCCACTCAGTGCCTCATAACAGTTATGTCCACCCCTTTCACAGTAGTAATGCCCTCTGTGCCCCCTTCATAGTAGTAATGCCCTCTGTGCCCCCTTCATAGTAGTAATGCCCTCTGTGCCCTCTTCATAGTAATAATGCCTATTGTGGCCCCTTCATAATAGTAATGCCCATTGTGCTCTCTTCATAGTATTAATGCCTATTGTGCCTCTTTCACAGTAGTAATGCCCATTTTGCCCCCTTCATAGTAGTAATTCCCTCTGTGCTCCTTTGTAGTAAAAATTCCCATTGTGCCCCCTTCACAGTAGTAATGCCCATTGTGCCACCTTCATAGTAATAATGCCTATTGTATCCCATTTATAGTAATAATGCTCATTGTGCCCCTCTACAGTAGTAATGCCCATTGTGCCCCCTTAATAGTAGTAATGCCCTCTGTGCTCCTTTGTAGTAAACATTCCCATTGTGCCCCATTCACAGTAGTAAAGCCCTCAGTGCCCCCTTTGCAATAGCATTGCCATTTGTGCCCCCTTTGTAGCAGTATTGCCCTCTGTGCTCCCTTTATAGTAGTATTGTCTTCTGTGCCCCCTTTGTAGTAGTATTGCCCTCTGTGGCTCCTTTGTAGTAGTATTGTCTTCTGTGCCCCCTTTGTACTAGTATTGCCCTTTCTGCTCCCTTTGTAGTAATAATGCCCTCTGTGCCCCCTTTGTAGTAGAGATGCCCTCTGTGCCCCCTCCATGGTAGAAATGCCCTCTGTGCCCCCCACCTCCAGCACGCCACTGACTGAAGGGCTGATGAAGACGAGATGTACTTTATCACAGGGAAGTGCTTTACAACAGTAATGCTCCAAAGCTTCTGGCCGACCCCTTGGTGCTCAAATCAGTCAATTTGCATAATAATAAAAATACATTCCTTTAGGTAACAAGTATAAACGGCTAAAATTAAACCCCCATGGCTTACAGCTACTGTAAAAAGGGCTATAAAAGACAAAAAAAGGGCATTTTAAAAATACAAATCTGAGGGGTCAGCTGTAGCTTTTGAAAAGGTCTCAATAAAATCTTTCAAAAGGAGATAAAAATAGCAAAAATACAAAACGAACATCAGGTGGCAAAAGAGAGAAAAACAAATCCCAAAAAATTCTTTAAGTATATAAATGGAAAAAAACAAAGGTCTGAGCAGGTAGGTTCCTTAACCCCCTTAAGGACACAGCCTTATTTCACCTTAAGGACCAGGCCACTTTTTGCAAATCTGACCAATGTCACTTTAAGTGGTGATAACTTTAAAACGCTTTGACTTATCCAGGCCAATCTGAGATTGTTTTTTTTTTCGTCACATGTTGTACTTCATGAAAAAAACTAATTTAGCAATTTTCAAGTTTCAATTTCTCTACTTCTATAATACATAGTAATACCTCCAAAAATAGTTATTACTTTACATTCCCCATATCTCTACTTCATGTTTGGTTCATTTTGGGAATTATATTTTATTTTTTGGGGATGTTACAAGGCTTAGAAGTTTAGAAGCAAATCTTGAAATTTTTCAGAAATTTTCAAAAACCCAATTTTTAGGGACCAGTTCAGGTCTGAAGTCACTTTGCAAGGCTTACATAATAGAAACCACCCAAAAATGACCCCATTCTAGAAACCACACCCCTCAAGGTATTCTAAACTGATTTTACAAATGGTGTTAACCCTTTAGGTGTTCCACAAGAATTAATGGAAAATAGAGATATAATTTCAAAATTTCACTTTTTGGGCAGATTTTCCATTTTAATATTTTTTTTTACTTTTACAAAGCAAGGGTTAACAGCCAAACAAAAGTCAATATTTATGGCCCTGATTCTGTAGTTTACAGAAACACCCCATATGTGGTCGTAAACTGCTGTATGGGCACACGGCAGGGTGCAGAAGGAAAGGAATGCCATACAGATTTTGCTGGACTGTTTTTTTTTTTTTTTTTCACCATGTCCCATTTGAAGCCCCCCTGATGCACCCCTAGAGTAGAAACTCCAAAAAAGTGACCCCATTTTAGAAACTACGGGATAGGGTGGAAGTTTTTGTTGGTACTAGTTTAGGGTACATATGATTTTTGGTTGCTCTATATTATACTTTTTGTGAGGCAAGATAACAAGAAATAGCTGTTTTGGCACTGTTTTTATTTTTTGTTATTTACAACATTCATCTGACGGGTTAGATCATGTGGTATTTTTATAGACCAGGTTGTCACGGACGCGGCGATACCTAATATGTATACTTTTTTTATTTATGTAAGTTTTACACAATGATTTCATTTTTGAAGCAAAAAAAAACATGTTTTAGTGTTTCCATAGTCTGAGAGCCATAATTTTTTCAGTTTTTGGGCGATTACAGAGCCGGTCGTTACGGACGTGGAGATACCTAATATGTATAATTTTTTTGTTTATGTAAGTTTTACACAATAACAGCTTTTTTAAAACCCCAAAAATGATGATTTAGTGTCTCCATATTCTGAGTCATACTTTTTTTTTTTTTTTTTGGGCGATTGTCTCAAGTAAGGGCTCATTTTTTGCGGGATGAGGTGATGGTTAGATTGATACTATTTTGGTGGGCAAACGCCTTTTTGATCGCTTGCTGTTGTACTTTTTGTGATGTAAGGTGAAAAAAAAATAGTTTATTTTTTACAGTGTTCATCTGAGGGGTTAGGTCATGTGATATGTTTATAGAGCCGGTCAATACGGATGTGGCGATACCTAATATGTATACTTTTGTTTCCCCCCTATTTTTTTACCATTTTTTTTTTTTACTTTATTTGGGGAAAATTACGTTTTTGTTTATTTTTACTTGAAACTTAATTTTTGGGAGGGGAAACTTTATTTTTCAACTTTTTTTTCCCTTTATTTTTTGTCCCACTTTGGGACTTGAACTTTTAGGGGTCTAATCCTTTACAATGCATTCCAATACTTCTGTATTGGAATGCATTGGCTGTATAAGTAATATCTCACAGGCTCTTCACCGCCTCTTCTCACAGGCTCTTCACCGGAAGGCAGCGCGATGCCTTTAGGAAGGCATTGCGCTGCCTCCCATGCCATCGGGTCCCCCCCACAGCCCCATGGGGGTAGTCACTGAAGATAAAGAAAAAGCAGAGTTAGTAAATGTGTTTTTTAGCTCTGTATAGACAAAAGAAGAGAAAGGAGCTGATATCTGTGGTGCTGGGGCTGTAAGTACATCTAGTAATATACAGTACTTACTGGGCTAACTGTAGATATGGTCCAAGACAAGTTAAATAGGTAAATGTGAACAAGGCTCCGGGTCCAGACGGATTACACCCAATAGTGCTTAAAGAGCTCAGTTCAGTCATTCCTGTGCCCCTGTTTATAATTTTTAAAGATTCTCTAGGTACTGGTACAGTGCCAAGAGATTGGCGCAAGGCAAACGTGGTGCCCATATTCAAAAAAGGATCAAGGTCCTTCACGGGTAATTATAGATAAGTTAGTTTAACTTATGTTGAGGGAAAAATGTTTGAAGAACTCTTAAGGGACTATATACAGTAGTATGTGACTATAAATAATATTATAATTGATAACCAGCATGGGTATACCAAGGACAGAAGTTGTCAGACTAACCTGATTTGTTTTTATGAGGAGGTAAGTAGTAGCTTGGACAGAGGGGCGTCTGTGGAAGTAGTGTTTCTGGATTTTGCAAAGGCTTTTGATACTGTCCCTCCTAGACGTTTAAAAGGTAAAGTAAGGTATATAGGCTTGGAAAGTATAGGTTGTAATTGGATTGAAAACTGGCTGAAGGACTGTGTCCAGAGTTGTGGTCAATTATTCCTATTCAGAATGGTTCCAGGTTATAATTGGTCTACCCCAAGGTTCAGTGTTGGGCCCTTTTATTATTTAAATTATTTATTAATGATATCGAGGACGAGATTAATAGCACCATTTCTATTCTTGCAGATGATACTAAGTTACAGGTGAAACTTGAAAAATTTGAATATCGTGCAAAAGTTCATTTATTTCAGCAATGCAACTTAAAATTTGAATATTGTGAAAAGGTTCAATATTTTAGGCTCAAAGTGTCACACTCTAGTCAGCTAATTAATCCATACCCCCTGAGCAAAGGGTACCTGAGATTGTGACTTTGGGGTTTTCATAAACTGTAAGCCATAATCATCCAAATTATAACAAATAAAAGCTTGAAATATCTTGTTTTGCATGTAATGAGTTTATCTCATACATTAGTTTCACCTTTTAAGTTTCATTACTGAAATAAATAAACTTTGCACGATATTAATTTTTTTTGAGTTTCACCTGTATGTAGTACTGTGCAGTCTATGGAAGATGTCCATATACTACAAGCTGACTTGAACACTGAGTGATTGGGCATCAACTTGGCAAATGAGGTTCAATGTGGACAAATGTAAAGTTATGCATCTTGGTAGTGTAATAATCTCTGTGCTTCATATGTCCTAGCTGATGTAACACTGGGATAGTCACTTATAGACTCCATTGTCAACTTACCAGCTAAGGGAGAGAAAAGAGCAGTAAAGATGTGCAACTCCAAGCCCTCCCATATCAAGACTGTGGTGGACGAGTTGCAAGTTACCAACTTGTCTCACAGATCTGTGACGCATGGTGAAATAAATCTGCTAAAAAAGGGCCTTTCTTTTGATCCTACACATTCATTTGATCTTTTTACATGGATCAAGGATTTGAATCTGTTCATACGTACATTAAAATGGAAAAATATTTTTGTCCATCATGATAAACGTCAATGTGAGGAGCTGAGCATAGACATAGATGACATGGTGGACGTACAGAATCTGGCAGACCTCCTCAGTGAGGGTGAGAGGATTCAGGGTGAGGGACCCTTCACCAACATGAGGAATCGCTCCCAATTAAATCCCTCAATTGGTGACACTACGCCTTTGGATGTATTTGAACTTGCCAAATTGGAGGGTTCTAGGGGCACTTATAATCTGACAAGGCAGGAACTTGAGGGTCTTTGTCCTTGGAGAATGATGATACGATCGTCATTAAGCCTGCGGATAAAGGCGGCAATATTGTTGTACTGGATCAGGACATCCAAGTATGGATGTGTAATGACATCCTAAATAATAAAGAATGCTATGATACCATACAATACAATCCAACTGAGCAGTACTCCAGGGAACTGAGGGGGATCCTCAGCTCTGCCTTTGAGTCACGACTTATTAGTAAGGCTGAACTGGAGGTGCTTCTCCCTAAGCACCCTCAGACAGCCTGTTTTTATAGTCTGCCAAAGGTGCATAAAGGACAACATTCCTTAAAAGGCAGAACTATAGTGTCTAGCACTAAGAGCCTTACCCAGCAGATTAGCACCTATGTGGATAATATTCTGCGTCCGTTTGTTACGGCATAGCCCACATACGTGAGGGATTCTATGGAAATAGTCAACAAATTGGATGGTCTCCATGTCGAGGGCAATACTCTCCTTGCAAAACTCGACAGGCCCTCTATAGTTCCATTTCCCACGTGGAGGGTTGTAAATCTGTCCAGTTCTTTTTGCATGAACGTGGCAGGGACTTCATATAGCATAACGAGTTTGTGGTCAGGTTGCTTGACTTCATTCTGCACCATAATATATTTCTGTTCAAACGCCATTTTTTCCACCAGCTCAGGGGTGTGGCTATGGGAAGTCCATGCGCACCATCCTATGCCAACCAATACCTGGGCTGGTGGGAGAGGGAGGCAGTATTTGGTGATGAAATGATGGCATGGTCGGAACACATCACGATGTGGGTGAGGTACATCGATGATGTGCTAATTTTCTGGAATGGCAGTGCACAGGAGTTTAATGAATTTGTTAAGGCCTTGAACATCAACAAATATGGCCTGTTTTTTACCTCTGAGATCAATGCAACATGAATTACATTCCTGTACCTGACCATCACGAAGTCTGTAGATGGCATGATTAGTGTTGAGCGCGAATATTCGAATTGCAAATTTTTTTCTCGAATATCGCAATTTCGAGATTTAGCGAATATTTAGAATATCGTTCTATATATTCGCGAATTCGAATATTCGGTTTTTTTTTTTTTTTATTATTATATTTTTTTCTTTCCCACTTCTCTAAAGTTGTTCTTACCTGTCCTTTGGATTCCTGGCTGCTCCAGTCAGTGGCGTTTTCAACTTACTGCTATATTCCATATTAGCTAAATTACAATCTAATCTATATGTGTATTTTACGAAATTTCGCAAATTGCGATGCGAGTAATATAACACGAAATAATCGCATGAAGATTTCAACTTAGCACTGCTATATTCCATATTAGGCTAGAATATGGAATATAGCAGTGCTAAGTTGAAATCTTCATGCGATTATTTCGTATTATATTACTCGCATCGCAATTACGGCTTTTGCAAATGTTCGTAATATTGCTCTAACTTCGTCTTTTAGAATATTACGAATATTCTAAAAGACAAAGTTAGAGCAATATTACGAAATTTCGTAAAATACACATAGATTGTATTTAAGCTAATATACTGCTATAGTAATATTTTTTAATAGTGTACATATTTTACAAAACTTAAGTTCAGAAGAGGCAAAAAAAAATTAGAGGATTATAGTACTATAGTAGCTAAATTACAATCTATATGTGTATTTTACGAAATTTCGTAATATTGCTCTAACTTCGTCTTTTAGAATATTCGTAATATTCTAAGAGACGAAGTTAGAGCAAATCACGAAATTTCGTAAAATACACATATTAGCCTAGCCATAGTCAATTAGCATAGGAACGTTGCCTTATACTATCAAGATAAATAATCGCAATACGCGAGAAAAAAAATCGTATATTATTCGCGATAATTGGAATAATTACGAATATTCGATTTCGACGAATATAACACGAATATTCATTCGAATATTCGCGAAATATCGCAAAATCGAATATGGCACCTCCCGCTCATCACTAGGCATGATACAGACTAGCCTCTGTCGTAAAAGCACTGCAACCATCACTTTATTACATTGGGAGAGTTGTCACCCTTATTCCTTGAAAAAGGGAATACCTAAGGGGCAATTTCTCCGGATGTTGCTTCTCCCTTTCTGATTTTCAAATCAAAGCTGGCGATCTTACCAACAGATTTAGAAATCGCTGTTATCCACAGAGGGTATTGCTTCAGCCTATCAACACTCACTATCATGTCCCTGTGAATCCTTACTTAATCCTCGTGTGAGAGAGGATAACAGTGGACAAGTTAGGCTGATAGCAACCTTTGATGGGGTGAGTGGCACCATACGTGATATTTTCCATAAACTTTGGGGTATCCTACAGATGGACCCCGATGGGGGGCATTTAGTTGGATCTACCCTAGAGGTAACCTATAGGAGGGGACGTAATCTGAAAGATCGTCTTTGCCACAGTCTCTTTCAACCAGTAGCCCCCAGAACTTGGCTGGCGAATCCGTTAAAAGGGACATTTCGCTGCGGCAATTGTATTGGATGCAATTCCATCAGGACAGGGTCAGTCTTTTTCGGTACGGTTACTTCTAAAACATATACTATTCGTACATTTATGAATTGTAGGTCCCCTGGTTTGGTCTATCATATCACATGTATATGTGGTATCCAATACGTGGGGAAGACCATTCGTGAATTTCGAGAACACCTTAATGACATCTGGAACAACAAGGACACTCCAGTTGCCCGTCATTTGAATTTTCATAATTTTTATTGCAAATTTTTCAACTTACAACTATTAGACAAAGAAGATTATAGCACTATATTGGCTAAATTGCTCTATATTAGATTTTTTTCGAATATTCGCTATATTGCTATAACTTAATTTTTTCGAATATTCGGAATCTAAAACAAGAATATATAGCAATATAGCGAATATTCGAAAAAAACGAATATAGAGCAATTTAGCTAATATAGTGCTATAATCTTCTTTGTCTAATAGTTGTAATTTTATTCTCATCTGAAGTTCAGATTGGAAAAAAATTACAACTGTAAAAAAAAAGATTATAGCACTATATTAGCTAAATTGCTCTATATTCGGGTTTTTTCGAATATTCGCTATATTGCTATAACTTTGTTTTTTCGAATATTTGTAATATTCTAAAACAAGAATATATAGCAATATAGCGAATATTTGAAAAAACGAATATAGAGCAAAATTCGCAAACACTACTACTCTTAAAGTCAAGTATATTGCAGCCTTCTTATTGACCCACAAGCTAAAAGCAGGGAGGGATCATGTGTACTGATTTAAAAAAAAAAATCAAATAAAAAAAAAAAAAAAGATTTTTTTCCCCGAATATTCGAAATTACAAATATATATAACTATATTCTAAATATTCGCGAATTTTCGAAGTACCTATATTCGCGATAAAAATGCGAAATTCGAATATTCGTGATCAACACTAATGATCACATCTCATATGTGAGTTTATTTGAGTGAGGATCCTATGCAGTTAGATATCCATCTGTGATCATGGTCTTACCCCGGGTGGTTAACTGCTGGATGTGAATCTGATATTGATACACAATTTCAGGTTGTTTGGTAACTCATTATTATGGGATGTATACGCTTGTTAGCGTTTCATCACTGTTACATCCCTTTAACCACCAATTGTCCCCTCTTATCCTAGAGTTTCTTTACTGTGCTGATGATTATTTATTGATCTATTTATTTATTTTTGTCCCAATTTTATTATTGACCAGCTTTGCCTCCTCGGTTCTTTGTCCCTTCTTAGTTAATCTATATCCCCTGGCTAGTGGATCTATCCCTGCTGTTCGTTGCCTTTTACATGTTACCATTAGTTACAGTGGACGCCACTTACTTTGTGTGGATGATCGCATCGCCGGGCATTGTGAGGCGGGTTTGTACCGCCCCCGGGCTGTCATTGATCCACACGTGACTTCCACGTCATGGAAGGGGGAGGGATCTCTCCCTTAAATAACGGTGCTTTTGGCCGCAGTCTTACGGCCATACTAGCCCCGGTGACCGCTATGCCAGCAGTAGTTAGTCAGAATACCATCTGATTAGATAGGCAGTGATGCTCCTGATGATCCTTATTTGGTGAAACGCGTTGAGCCTAGTTGCTCTGCTAGTGAATGAATCAGCTGACCTGACATAGAAGTGAGGAGGAAAGATACAGCAGAGTGGAGTTTGCACCCTGGCTTAAACTTGGGCCAGATGTTTGCGCTTTTTCTCCAGCTCTCCTGAATTCTTTTTGAGGTGGTTTTCCTTTCCCGGCAACCAGGGGACCTCAAATCCATGCCTCCCTCTTTTTTCTTTTTCCCTGGGTAATTGCGGCAGAATATTGATTCTGGTGTGCGTAGGTGCACATGATTGCACACCAGTGCCCACTGATATTAAAATTGCTCACTGTGGTGCTTGATTCAACCACAATACGTCACCCAGTGTAGCAACTAATTATATTAGGGGCACTATAGGTCTCAATAACATAACAAAAACAGAGACAGGTGCACTATGCGGTCTTACTAACCCTCATACTGATGTAAAATTGAGAATTAGCCAACATATCCTGCTTGGAGGACATGTCTGAGCCCGAGCACCACGCCAAGGTTTCTCAAGTAGCTCGGGAACCTAACGCTAAACCTACCTGGGCCGTATGGGCAATACCAGGAGCCAGTGGGCGAATTACAGGTGCGCAAGGTCCGACTCAAAGCTATCACCCAGTAACCTCCAGCATGTGACCATGCATACAATGGGAGGAGGCAGAGAGCTCTGAGCCCCACCCAAGACTGGCTGATATAGCCCGGGCCTCACATGTGCACCAGAATGCTGCCTGTGGATGGAAATAAAGGCACATTCAGACTAGGAGTTTCTACACCTCCAAAAATTCAGAATACAAACTACAAATTGGTGTGGTATTAAAAAGCAGGAAGTGCTCAACCCCATATGCAGTGGTGCATCTATACTGGGGGGGCAGATCCTGCACTTGTGGCCCGTTGCTAATGGCAATCCCCAGCAAAAATGCATACAGTGGAGGATGCCTGCAGCGGACCACAAGTACCACAATGGACATCCTACACAGGATAGCAATTGTGTGGATGTGATAAGCAGTCAAAATAACATAACAAAAACAGAGACAGGTGCACTATGCGGTCTTACTAACCCTCATACTGATGTAAAATTGAGAATTAGCCAACATATCCTGCTTGGAGGACATGTCTGAGCCCGAGCACCACGCCAAGGTTTCTCAAGTAGCTTGGGAACCTAACGCTAAACCTACCTGGGCCGTATGGGCAATACCAGGAGCCAGTGGGCGAATTACAGGTGCGCAAGGTCCGACTCAAAGCTATCACCCAGTAACCTCCAGCATGTGACCATGCATACAATGGGAGGAGGCAGAGAGCTCTGAGCCCCACCCAAGACTGGCTGATATAGCCCGGGCCTCACATGTGCACCAGAATGCTGCCTGTGGATGGAAATAAAGGCACATTCAGACTAGGAGTTTCTACACCTCCAAAAATTCAGAATACAAACTACAAATTGGTGTGGTATTAAAAAGCAGGAAGTGCTCAACCCCATATGCAGTGGTGCATCTATACTGGGGGGGCAGATCCTGCACTTGTGGCCAGTTGCTAATGGCAATCCCCAGCAAAAATGCATACAGTGGAGGATGCCTGCAGCGGACCACAAGTACCACAATGGACATCCTACACAGGATAGCAATTGTGTGGATGTGATAAGCAGTCAAAATAACATAACAAAAACAGAGACAGGTGCACTATGCGGTCTTACTAACCCTCATACTGATGTAAAATTGAGAATTAGCCAACATATCCTGCTTGGAGGACATGTCTGAGCCCGAGCACCACGCCAAGGTTTCTCAAGTAGCTTGGGAACCTAACGCTAAACCTACCTGGGCCGTATGGGCAATACCAGGAGCCAGTGGGCGAATTACAGGTGCGCAAGGTCCGACTCAAAGCTATCTCCCAGTAACCTCCAGCATGTGACCATGCATACAATGGGAGGAGGCAGAGAGCTCTGAGCCCCACCCAAGACTGGCTGATATAGCCCGGGCCTCACATGTGCACCAGAATGCTGCCTGTGGATGGAAATAAAGGCACTATAGGTCTCATCATCCCCTATGACAGTAATAGGTGGATACATGACTTTATAGCACTCTCCACCCCTTTTCTCATGATCAATTAATCAAGTCCTCTGAGAATAGGTGTGAATCTGTCCATAGGGGTTTTACATGTTACCATTGCTTGTTTCTCCCCCTTTCCCCACCTTTTAGTATACCAATAAAAGCTATATTTTAGCGTCTTTACCCTACCGTGATGAGTCACTTATAGAGAAAGCTTTAGGTGTCCTTGTGAATGGTAGATTAAATTACAGCATACAATGTCAATCAGCTGTTCTAAGGCCACCAGGATACTGTCATGCATTAAATGAGGGATGGACTCGCGGGGCAGGAATGTGATATTACCACTTTACAAGCGTTGGTGCAGCTTCATCTGGAATATGCAGTTCAGTTCTGGGCACCAGTCCATAGAAAGGATGCACTACAGCTAGAAAAAGTACAGAGGAGAGAAACTAAAATGATAAGGGGCATGGAGGGTCTTAGTTATGAAGAAGATTAAAATAATTTAATTTATTTAGTCTTGAAGTCTAAGGGGGGACATGATTAACCTATACAAATACAGTACAGACCAAAAGTTTGGACATACCTTCTCATTCAAAGAATTTTCTTTATTTTCATGACAAAGAAAATTGTAGATTCACACTGAAGGCATCAAAACTATGAATTAACACATGTGGAATTATATACATAACAAAAAAGTGTGAAACAACTGAAAATATGTCATATTCTAGGTTCTTCAAAGTAGCCACCTTTTGCTTTGATTACTGCTTTGCACACTCTTGGCATTCTCTTGATGAGCTTCAAGAGGTAGTCACCTGAAATGGTTTTCACTTCACAGATGTGCCCTGTCAGGTTTAAAAAGTGGGATTTCTTGCCTTATAAATGGGGTTGGGACCATCAGTTGCACTGTGGAGAAGTCAGGTGGATACACAGCTTATAGTCCTACTGAATAGGAATTTGTATTATGGCAAGAAAAAAACAGCTAAGTAAAGAAAAACAAGTTGCCATCATTACTTTAAGAAATGAAGGTCAGTCAGTCCGAAAAAATTGGGAAAACTTTTAAAGTGTCCCCAAGTGCAGTCACAAAAACCATCAAGCGCTACAAAGAAACTGTCTCGCATGCAGACCGCCCCAGGAAAGGAAGACCAAGAGTCGCCTCTGCTGAAGAGGATAAGTTCATCCGAGTCACCAGCCTCAGAAATCGCAGGTTAACAGCAGCTCAGATTAGAGACCAGGTCAATGCCACACAGAGTTCTAGCAGCAGACACATCTCTAGAACAACTGTTAAGAGGAGACTGTGTGAATCACGCCTTCATGGTAGAATATCTGCTAGGAAACCACTGCTAAGGACAGGCAACAAGCACAAGAGACTTGTTTGGGCTAAAGAACACAAGGAATGGACATTAGACCAGTGGAAATCTGTGCTTTGGTCTGATGAGTCCAAATTTGAGATCTTTGGTTCCAACCACCGTGTCTTTGTGCGACGCAGAAAAGGTGAACGGATGGACTCTACATGCCTGGTTCCCACCGTGAAGCATGGAGGAGGAGGTGTGATGGTGTGGGGGTGCTTTGCTGGTGACACTGTTGGGGATTTATTCAAAATTGAAGGCATACTGAACCAGCATGGCTACCACAGCATCTTGCAGCGGCTTGCTATTCCATCCGGTTTGCGTTTAGTTGGACCATCATTTATTTTTCAACAGGACAATGACCCCAAACACACCTCCAGGCTGTGTAAGGGCTATTTGACCATGAAGGAGAGTGATGGGGTGCTGTGCCAGATGACCTGGCCTCTACAGTCACCTGGACCTGAACCCAATCGAGATGGTTTGTGGTGAGCTGGACCGCAGAGTGAAGGCAAAAGGGCCAACAAGTGCTAAGCATCTCTGGGAACTCCTTCAAGACTGTTGGAAGACCATTTCAGGTGACTACCTCTTGAAGCTCATCAAGAGAATGCCAAGAAGTGTGCAAAGCAGTAATCAAAGCAAAAGGTGGCTACTTTGAAGAACCTAGAATATGACATATTTTCAGTTGTTTCACACTTTTTTGTTATGTATATAATTCCACATGTGTTAATTCATAGCTTTTGATGCCTTCAGTGTGAATCTACAATTTTCATAGTCATGAAAATAAAGAAAACTCTTTGAATGAGAAGGTGTGTCCAAACTTTTGGTCTGTACTGTATATAAATGGGCCTTACAAAAAAAAAACTGTTCCATGTCAAATGCGCTAAAAAGACTAGGGGGCACTGCCTCTGACTGGAGAAGAAAGAGTTCAGTCTCCAGAAGCGCCAAAGCTTCTTTACTGTAAGAACGGTGAAGCTGTGCAATAGACTTCCTCAGGACGTGGTCACAGCAGGAACAGTAGACCGTTTTAAAAAGGGTTTAGATGAATTCTTAAAAGTAAACAACATTAATGCTTATGAAAACGTGTAGAAATCTGAGCCTCACTTCCTTCTGGGAATCGTGTCCCCACCTATCCATTGGTTGAACTTGATGGACTGATGTCTTTTTTCAACTGTATTAACTACAGTTGCAAGAAAAAGTATGTGAACCCTTTGGAATGATATGGATTTCTTCACAAATTGATCATAAAATGTGATCTGATCTTCATCTAAGTCACAACAATAGACAATCACAGTCTGCTTAAACTAATAACACACAAATAATTAAATGTTACCATTTTTTTATTGAACACACCAGTGCAGGTGGAAAAAGTATGTGAACCCCTAGACTAATGACATCTCCAAGAGCTAATTGTAGTGAGGTGTCAGCCAACTGGAGTCCAATCAATGAGATGAGATTGGAGATGTTGGTTACAACTGCCGTGTCCTATAAAAAACATGCACCAGTTCTGGGTTTTCTTTTCACAAGAAGCATTGCCTGATGTGAATGATGCCTCGCACAAAAGAGCTCTCAGAAGACCTACGATTAAGAATTGTTGACTTGCATAAAGCTGGAAAGGGTTATAAAAGTATCTCCAAAAGCCTTGCTGTTCATCAGTCCACGGTAAGACAAATTGTCTATAAATGGAGAAAGTTCAGCACTGCTGCTACTCTCCCTAGGAGTGGCCGTCCTGTAAAAATGACTGCAAGAGCACAGCGCAGACTGCTCAATGAGGTGAAGAAGAATCCTAGAGTGTCAGCTAAAGACTTACAAAAGTCTCTGGCATATGCTAACATCCCTGTTAGCGAATCTACGATACGTAAAACACTAAACAAGAATGGATTACATGGGAGGATACCCCAGAGGAAGCCACTGCTGTACCAAAAAAATATTGCTGCATGTTTACAGTTTGCACAAGAGCACCTGGATGTTCCACAGCAGTACTGGCAAAATATTCTGTGGACAGATGAAACCAAAGTTGAGTTGTTTGGAAGAAACACACAACACTATGTGTGGAGATAAAGAGGAACAGCACACCAACATCAAAACCTCATCCCAACTGTGAAGTATGGTGGTGGGGGCATCATGGTTTGGGGCTGCTTTGCTGCGTCAGGGCCTGCACAGATTGCTTTCATCGAAGGAAAAATGAATTCCCAAGTTTATCAAGACATTTTGCAGAAGAACTTAAGGCCATCTGTCCACCAGCTGAAGCTCAACAGAAGATGGGTGTTGCAACAGGACAACGACCCAAAGCATAGAAGTAAATCAACAACAGAATGGCTTAAACAGAAGAAAATACGCCTTCTGGAGTGGCCCAGTCAGAGTCCTGACCTCAACCCGATTGAGATGCTGTGGCATGACCTCAAGAAAGCGATTCACACCAGACATCCCAAGAATATTGCTGAACTGAAACAGTTCTGTAAAGAGGAATGGTCAAGAATTACTCCTGACCGTTGTGCACGTCTGATCTGCAACTACAGGAAACGTTTGGTTGAAGTTATTGCTGCCAAAGGAGGTTCAACCAGTTATTAAATCCAAGGGTTCACATACTTTTTCCACCTGCACTGTGAATGTTTACATGGTGTGTTCAATAAAAACATGGTAACATTTAATTCTTTGTGTGTTATTAGTTTAAGCAGACTGTGATTGTCTATTGTTGTGACTTAGATGAAGATCAGATCACATTTTATGACCAATTTGTGAAGAAATCCATATCATTCCAAAGGGTTCACATACTTTTTCTTGCAACTGTATGTAACTATGTAACAGATACTTTGGGAATGCTGCAAAGTACAAGCATAATTAAGGTATCATTCTAATCAGCATGATCAACCCTACCAGGCAATATGCCTGGTCTAATAGGGTTGATCATGCTGACAGGTGCTCTTTAACGATGTCCACAAACACATTCGATATCTGTCGGCTCACAGCTGTTTCTCTCTAATCCCTCATACACTCTTGGGTCATCCAAGCTTGTATGTATTTTCAGTGGGGAGAGACTAGAAAGCCATGGTCAGACACCTTTGTTGGTGTCCTTCACTGAGCTCCCTCTAGTATTGGCTGCATCAAAATGCAGCTTTTTTATTATGGGAACAGAAGAAGGAGTTTAACACCGGGCTCCTCTCCACCCCCAGGACACCTGGCATTGAAGGGGTTTACCTATTATCCTACAATCCTGCCTGCATGTGAAGGGGTTTACCTATTATCCTTCAATGTTGATCCAGAAGAAGATGATACATCACTTTTGGAAACGAATGTTAATTCTTATTGACAATTTTTTATCGCATAAATCACAATTTATCCCTTTCTTTTTACAACTGATGCAGAAGAAAATCTATCCTACAGAATTTGGATTCTACCACAGAGTTTAAATGCAAAATGTATTAGCTATGCTATATAACTAAAAATTTCACATGAGTAAAGAAGGGGGCGGCACAGCTACACCAACAATCCATATGAAAGGGAATGGGGGGATCCTATACCTAGGACCCAGCATCTACTTAGGTATTTTCTTCCCAAAGTCCACAAGTCGCTGAGCCACCCCCCGGGATGTCCCATCGTGGCAGGGATTAGCTCAGTGACGGAGCCTTTGTCTAAATATGTGGACAGGCTCTTGAGGCCTGCTTTGGTAAGTGTCCCTGCTTATCTCAGGGACACCAATGATTTTTTGTTGGCTTTAAAGGAACTGCATTGGCAGGAAGGGTACCAGTTGGTATCCCTCTATGTGGAAAGCCTCTACACCCGCATCCCTCATGGTGCGGGTGTAGAGGCAGTCCTTTCGTAAGCCCACGGCGACCAACTCTTGCTCCACCATGACAGCTTCCACCCACGAAATGTGAAAAAAGCCGTACCTTACTGGCCAGTTCATCAGATTGAGGCGAATAACTAGTAAGGATAGTGGATACCACAGACAAGCATCAGAGTTAAAGCAGTGATTGTTGGAGAGAGTGATATCCAGAAGAATTGCTAAACAAGGATATGAAGAGAGTAGAGGAGGATTTCTCCCAGAATGATCTACTCACGAGCAGTGGCTGTAGAAATAAACAGATGAAGGCCAGGAGTGGGGGTGCCAGGTTTGCATTCTCTTTCAAATACAGCCCCATGGCAGAACGTATTTGTTCAGTAATATTAAAAATTGGGACATTTTGAGAAGGGATGCAACCCTGAGCGAAACTCACAGAACAGAAGCCACTTATATCTTTTTAGAAGAAGCCACACGATTAAAGACAGACTTGTGAGATGCAGGTTTCAGTCCACTAAAGGTAATAATTGGCTTAAGAATAATATACCAAAGGGCAATTTCCGATGTGGCAGCTGTTCACTTTGCCCCCATAATTCCCAAAAGAAATATATTGAGTTTGCAGGCACCCAACATAGAATCAATAGTTTCATCAACTGCAGGATCACGTATGTAGTGTATTTACTACTCTGTAGCTGCGGGAGATTCTATGTTGGGAAGACAATCAGGTGCATGTTTGAAAGAGTGAGGGAACACTTCAACTCCGTAAAAACAGGAAAAGGTTGTCCGAGATTTATAGATCATGTAAGAAGTGTTCATGGAGGTAATGTGAATTGTATCTCTTTCACAGGGCTAGAGATTGTCTGTGAAGGTTCGCATTTATCCAGGTCATGGTATATATCTGTAAAGAATAAATCAAGGCAACTGGATGTACTGTAGATTTCTTGAAAACGTTTGAAGACAGTCAAGTACGTGTTTTGGATAAGGAGGCCGATTGGTACAAACGAGGCGTGAAGGAGGCCATCTACGTAAAAATGGAGAAGCCAAGCTTGAATAGAGGTGGGGGGGTTAGAGATCTATTGTCTGCCACATACAATGCTGTCTTGACACCTTTTTCTGGGAAGTCTTTATCACCTACTGACTCCAATTAGGATAATGGAATCAACACCTTTGACCCAATGCTGGGTATAATTACCAGATGTGGATTCAGTTACATATTTATTCCCAGAATTTTGTACAATCACTCAGAATTGAGAAAGCTCGTTGGAAGAACGAGTGAAACGTTTTCAAGAAATGTACAGTACGTCCAGTTGCCTTGATTTATTCTTTACAGATATAGGGCTAGAGATTGTATCCGCCCCTCTGCAGAGGGAAGCAAGATGGATTTTGCGCACTCAAGCTCTTGGTGAGCTTCGGATTAAATTACAGGAATGATTTAAGTTCATTCTTATAGTTAATATGTTGCACACAAAATTGTCACGTGGAATTGTAATGTTTGGAATTTATAGTTGCTATGTTATATATGTTTTCATTAACCTTTTATGTGGGCGCAACTTTGTTGTCTATTACCATGACAACAGGCAGCGCCGATAGTTAAAAGGGTGACGCAAATGTACGCGCTGACGCACAGAAGCGCTTGTAGCGCGAAACTGCCGTCGCTGTTTGATGCGTGATTTAGAATTGTCTGCCCCCTGCTACATCTTATACATGGAATAAAAGCACCATTTTGATACAGCACACTGGTGAGTGCCGCTGTATATTACTTCTCTCACATCATGATATAATTAAAAATGTATGATCTATTCCTGCACTGATTTATACATCAAAAAGCGTATAGATCTTTACTGTGCACTTATTGGAGAACAAACGCTGATATGAGATCAGTCACATCTATGTGCTATACTTTTATATCTTTAATTCATCCCACTAAGGGAGTGAACATTCTGCTATAATATACCACTGCAGATAAATCTAAAGACATATGACTGTAACTAAGCTGGTGAAATAGTATTTTGATACTAAATCAAAGTACAGTAGATTTGTTACATAAGTTCCACCTGCACCATGGTCATTACCTACTTAGACGATCCACCCTAAACAGCGACCCCCAACTGGTTATTATTATTATTCATTCCATAGCGCTGTTCATATAATAAGAAGTATACATAATACTGACAATTAGTGTTGGTCAAGCATGCTCGGCTGAATATCGCGTGTGCTCAAGTGCGATGCTTGAGTCAGTGTATTAAAATCTAATTTAGCCTCTATTTCTGAAAAGCTTCTGGCAGGATTTAAACTCACAACCTTCTACATTTCAGCCAAGAATGTTAACCACTATACTATAGAGCTGCCTGGAAATACAATAAAGTAAAATAAAATGCAATAAAATAAAATAAAATAAAATAAACTAGTAGTAAGTATTCCTATACAGCAGAAGTCTCATATTTTTTTCTTTTTTTTAGGAACTGGTCATGCAGATCTATGGTGTACTGGTTAAGATTCTTGGCTGTAATGTAGAAGATTGTGAGTTCGAATCCCATCAGAAACTTTTCAGAAATAAAGGCTAAATTAAATTTCTATATTTTTTTTTTTTAGTATTTGTAAAAAATGTGTAATTACTAATATATATATATATATATATATATATATATATATATATATTTATATAATACTTCTGATATATATGAATGCATAATATGTGGGAAACTACTACTGATGTTTTAGCCATAATATATATAAATAGATCAGGGCTAAAACTTATATATATATTAAATTTAGCCTCTATTTCTGAAAAGCTTCTGACGGGATTCTAATTCGCAACCTTCTACGTTATAGCCAAGAATGTTAACCACTATACTATAGCGCTGCATAGCCAGTTGTTAAAAAAAATTTAATATGAGACTTCTGCTGTATAGGAATACTTACTAGTAGTAAGTATTCCTAAACAGCAGAAGTCTCATATTTTTTTATTTTTTGAGTAACTAGCCATGCAGCTCTATAGTGTAGTGGTTAAGATTCATGGCTGTAATGTAGAAGATTGTGAGTTTGAATACTGCCATAAACTTTTCAGAAATAGAGGCTAAATTAGATTTAAATACAATGGGTAGTCTAGGTGGGAGATGATGAGGGCATGTACAAGCATTTTTGCAGACTCAAAGTTGAGGAAAGCGCGGATACGGGAGATGTTTTTGAGTTAGAGGTGGCAGGTGGTGGAATGGGCTTGGATGTGTGGTCGGAAGGAGAGGGCAGAATCCAAGGTCACTCCAAGGCAGCGGACTTGGTTGACCAGGAAGAGCGTGCAGCCGTTGATCGTGATAGATAGGTCTGTTGGGGGGGTTGAACAAGATGGGGGAAAGATGATGAATTCTGTTTTATCCATGTTAAGTTTTAAAGAGGAGAAGGAGGATATGGAAGATAGGCATTGTGGGATTCTGGATAGTAAGGGGGTGATGTCTGGACCAGAGAGGTAGATTTGTGTGTTGTCAGCATAAAAGTGATACTGAAAGCCATGGGTCCTAGGATAGAGCCTAGTGGGACACCAACAGAGAGGGAATGAGATGAGGAGGTGGTGTGAGAGTGGGAGACGCTAAAAGTCCGGTGTGTGAGGTATGATGTGATCGAGGAGAGGGCCAGGTCAGTGATGCTAAGAGATGAGAGAGTTTGTAACAGAAGGGAGTGGTCGACAGTGTCAAAGGCAGAGGACAGGTCAAGGAGAAGGAGGACAGAGTAATGTTTTTTTGGTTTTGGCTGTTAGTAGGTCATTGATGACTTTGGTAAGAGCAGTCTCAGTTGAGTGGTGAGGTCGGAAGCCAGATTGTAGCCGGTCAAAGAAGGAGCAGGAGGAGAGGTGAGAGGAAAAGTCAAGGAGGAGGACAGAGTACATTTTTTTGGTTTTGGCTGTTAGTAGGTTATTGATGACTTTGGTAAGGGCAGTCTCAGTCAAGTGGTAGGGTCGAAAGCCAGATTGTAGCCGGTCAAAGAGGGAGCAGGAGGAAAGGTGAGAGGACAGTTCAGAATGGACATGTTGCTCAAGTAACTTTGAGGCATATGGAAGAAGTGATATGGGGCGATAACTGGACAAAGAAGATGAGTCAAGTGAAGGCTTTTTGAGGATGGGTGTAATGGTAGCATGTTTAAAACCAGAGGGGAAGATACCAGAGGTTAGTGATAGGTTGAAGAGATGTTAGGGCTGGGATAAACACTGTGGTGAGGTTAGGGATGAGGTGGGATGGGATTGGGTCAAGTGCAAAGGTGGGGAGATGTGATCTGGAGAGTAGAGTGGAGAGTTTTTCTTCTGAAATGGTGGAGAAGCAGGTTTTGAGAGAAGAGGACTGAGCAGTTGTGTAGAGGGGCTGTGGGGACTGTGCACTGAAGCTTTCTCTGATGTTGATGATCTTTTGTTTGAAATATGTGACAAAGTCCTCAGCTGAGATGATAGGTGAGGGTGGGGACGGAGAAGGGAGTTAAAAGTATTAAAAAGTTGTTTAGGGCTGTGGGACAGTGAAGATATGAGAGATGAGAAGTAGGCTTGTTTTGCATCAGCAAGTGAGGATTTGAAAATGAGAAGGGATTGCTTGTATGTGGTGAAGTGATCCTTAGAATGGGATTTATTCCATCGCCGCTCAGCAGCCTTGGAAGATTGTCTGAGTTTTTTGGTCAGGTTGGTGTGCCAGGATTGTCTGTTGATTTTTCAGGTTTTGTTGTGTGTGAGGGGGGGGGGGGGGGAACAATGTCCAGAGATGTACTTATTGGGGTGTTCTACAGGGTGGTGGCAGTATCTGGGTCTTGGTGGGAAAAAATGGTAGAGAGTGGCAGAAGAGAGTCAGAAAGCAAGCGAAGGTTGAGATGTTTAAGGAGCAGCAGAAGAGACCAGTGAAGAGAAGGTGAGTAGGCTGTGGTCAGATAGGGGGAGAGGCAAATTAGAAAGGTTAGATAAGGAGCAGAGGCGGGTAAAGATAAGATCCAGAGTGTGACCATCTCTGTGGGTGGGAGCGAAAGTGTAGGAGCCAGGTGTTAAAGTGGTCAAGAAAGATGGTGGCTGGGCCTGGGGGGCGGTAAATGACAGCTACTTGGAGGTTGGAGGTGTAAGCTGTGTACCGGGGTGGGCTCCCCAGGATACTGCGAAGTCACAAACGAGGAAAGCAACCCAAACACCAGCTTTTGCCAAAACTGAATTTTACTTAAATGTGGCAATAAACACAACCATACATGATGAGAACATACAATAAATGTACATACACCCAGCCCGAAGGATGAGCCCCTTGTGCTGCACAGCACGGCGCCCTTCTATGGATGAAGGAGGAAAGTGCAGTAATTTACCTACTGGCGGGCACAACTAAACTGCCACACCTTACCTGTTATTACCCTAAAAACAAGAACCACTGGATGGGTGTGTGTTACGGGCTATATGGCGGTGCAGCACAATAGCTTACAATCTTACCAAGTTCCACAGTACTCCCAAAACTGCTCCTGTAGCACGTGCCTGAGTATTCCTCCTGAGAAAAAAAAATGCCAGCCTGGTTTGAGTTTGTGAGAATTTTATCAGCTCTCCAATGTGAAATGTCACTTTAAGTTCTGGAGTCCTTGAAATGAACAGTTGTAACCCTTGTCGCCTGACACAAACAGAAACCCTAACTAACTAACTACTGGCCTGGTCTCAGTCACTAGGCGCCAACACTGTGTTGAGGTGTGTGCACGATCTTACCGACCCGAGTCTGCTTTGCATCCACTACAGTACAAATGTCTCTCTAACAAGTGTGCGGTACCGCAGTGTATGTTGCTTTGTTCCTCTGCTCTCATCAGCATTCCTGGCAGCAATCCTCCTCCCTCTGGACATGATCAGGGTCTTGGACATGATCAGCTTCACTTTGCTGCAGCTCTGCAGCAAATAAAATTTAGATTAACGGGGCTATATTTAGTCATTACCACTCTGATCAATGACTTGATTTCACTTTTGTAATTGTATACCTTGAAATCCTCAATAAAAATATTTAAACAAAAAAAATTATTCAGATTAACAATACATTGACTTTAAGGCTTTAATGTAACAAAATACAAAAAAAAAGTCAAGGGGGTGAATACTTTTGCAAGGCACTGTATATCTCCATATTCATGAGAGAGGTGGGGTTTTACACAGAGTTTGGAGAGAAGAGAAGGTGAGAGCATCCATCTTAGAGGGAGGTGAAACTAAGGGACTGTGTGAGCAGAGAATCTGATGGCATCCAAGTGTGAGAGCATCCCTCAGTGACCAGAGCTGCAGCAAAGTGAAGCTGATCATGTCCAAGACCCTGATCATGTCCAGAGGGAGGAGGATTGCTGCCAGGAGCGCTGATGAGAGCAGAGGAACAAAGCAACATACACTGCTGTACCGCACACTTGTTAGAGAGACATTTGTACTGTAGTGGATGCAAAGCAGACCCGGGTCGGTAAGATCGTGCACACACCTCATCACAGTGTTGGCGCCTAGAGACTGAGACCAGGCCAGTAGTTAGTTAGTTAGGGTTTCTGTTTGTGTCAGGCGACAAGGGTTACTACTGTTCATTTCAAGGACTCCAGAACTTAAAGTGACATTTCACATTGGAGAGCTGATAAAATTCACTTTGCTGCAGCTCTGGTCACTGAGGGATGCTCTCACACTTGGATGCCATCAGATTCTCTGCTCACACAGTCCCTTAGTTTCACCTCCCTCTAAGATGGCTGCTCTCACCTTCTCTTCTCTCCA
The DNA here is from genome assembly GCF_014858855.1 of Bufo gargarizans. Lineage (NCBI taxonomy): Eukaryota > Metazoa > Chordata > Amphibia > Anura > Bufonidae > Bufo > Bufo gargarizans. The sequence continues at coordinate 20,434,464 of NC_058083.1, read as the reverse complement.
GACTCTGTGTAAAACCCCACCTCTCTCATGAATACGGAGATATACAGTGCCTTGCAAAAGTATTCACCCCCTTGACTTTTTTTTCGTATTTTGTTACATTAAAGCCTTAAAGTCAATGTATTGATAATCTGAATTTTTTTTTTTGTTTCAATATTTTTATTGAGGATTTCAAGGTATACAATTACAAAAGTGAAATCAAGTCATTGATCAGAGTGGTAATGACTAAATATAGCCCCGTTAATCTAAATTTTATTTGCTGCAGAGCTGCAGCAAAGTGAAGCTGATCATGTCCAAGACCCTGATCATGTCCAGAGGGAGGAGGATTGCTGATGAGAGCAGAGAAACAAAGCAACATACACTGCGATAGCCCGTAAGGCTACTTTCACACTCGCGTTTGGTGCGGATCCGTTATGGATCTGCACAGACGGGTCCGTTCAGATAATACAAACGTCTGCATCTGTTCAGAACGGATCAGTTTGTATTATCTTTAACATAGCCAAGACGGATCCGTCTTTAACACCATTGAAAGTCAATGGAGGACGGATCCGTTTTCTATTGTGCCAGATTGTGTCATAGAAAATGGATCTGTTTGGCTTTGTTTCATCAGACGGACACCAAAACGCCCTGAACGGATCTCACAAACGGAAAGCCAAAACGCCAGTGTGAAAGTAGCCTAAGTTGATAAAGTGAAATGAGAAAAATATATAAATAAAACTATTGTTTAGAAATAGAAAACAGAAAATTGGCATGTGCGTATGTATTCACCCCCTTTGTTAGGAAGCCCATAAAAAGCTCTGGTGCAACCAATTACCTTCAGAAGTCACATAATTAGTGAACTGATGTCCGCCTGTGTGCAATCTAAGTGTCACATGATCTGTCATTACATATACACACCTTTTTTGAAAGGCCCCAAAGGCTGCAACACCTAAGGCCTCTTTCACACTTGCGTTGTCCGGATCCGGCGTGTACTCCACTTGCCGGAATTACACGCCGGATCCGGAAAAACGCAAGTGTACTGAAAGCATTTGAAGACGGATCCGTCTTCAAAATGCGTTCAGTGTTACTATGGCAGCCAGGACGCTATTAAAGTCCTGGTTGCCATAGTAGGAGCGGGGAGCGGTATACTTACAGTCCGTGCGGCTCCCGGGCGCTCCAGAATGACGTCAGAGCGCCCCATGCGCATGGATGACATGCCATGCGATCACGTCATCCATACGCGTGGGGCGCCCTGACGTCACTCTGGAGCGCCCCGGGAGCCGCACGGACGGTAAGTATGCTGCTCCCCCGCTCCCCACTACACTTTACCATGGATGCCAGGACTTTAGCGTCCCGGCAGCCATGGTAACCATTCAGAAAAAGCTAAACGTCGGATCCGGCAATGCGCCGAAACGACGTTTAGCTTAAGGCCGGATCCGGATCAATGCCTTTCAATGGGCATTAATTCCGGATCCGGCCTTGCGGCAATTCTTCAGGATTTTTGGCCGGAGCAAAAAGCGCAGCATGCTGCAGTATTTTCTCCGGCCCAAAAACGTTCCGTTCCGGAACTGAAGACATCCTGATGCATCCTGAATGGATTTCACTCCATTCTGAATGCATTAGGATAAAACTGATCAGGATTCTTCCGGCATAGAGCCCCGACGACGGAACTCTATGCCGGAAGAAAAGAACGCAAGTGTGAAAGAGCCCTAAGCAAGAGGCATCACTAACCAAACACTGCCATGAAGACCAAGGAACTCTCCAAACAAGTAAGGGACAATGTTGTTGAGAAGTACAAGTCAGGGTTAGGTTATAAAAAAAATATTCAAATCTTTGATGATCCTCAGGAGCACCATCAAATCTATCATAACCAAATGGAAAGAACATGGCACAACAGCAAACCTGCCAAGAGACGGCCGCCCACCAAAACTCATGGACCAGGCAAGGAGGGCATTAATGAGAGAGGCAGCACAGAGACCTAAGGTAACCCTGGAGGAGCTGCAGAGTTCCACAGCAGAGACTGGAGTATTTGTACATAAGACGACAATAAGCTGTAAGCTCCATAGAGTTGGGCTTTATGGCAGAGTGGCTAGAAGAAACCCATTACTTTTAGCTAAAAACAATAAAGCACGTTGTGAGTTTGCAAAAAGGCACGTGGGAGACTCCCAAAATGTATGGAGGAAGGTGCTCTGGTCTGATGAGACTAAAATTGAACTTTTTGGCCATCAAAGAAAACACTATGTCTGGCACAAACCCAACACATCACATCACCCAAAGAACACCATCCCCACAGTGAAACATGGTGGTGGCAGCATCTTGCTGTGGGGATGTTTATCAGCAGCCGGGACTGGGAAACTGGTCAGAATATACAGGGATATTCCTTAGCAAAACCTGTACCACTCTGTGCGTGATTTGAGGCTAGGACAGAGGTTCACCTTCCAGCAGGACAATGACCCCAAGCACACTGCTAAAGCAACACTTGAGTGGTTTAAGGGTAAACATGTAAATGTGTTGGAGTGGCCTAGTCAAAGCCCAGATCTCAATCCAATAGAAAATCTGTGGTCAGACTTAAAGATTGCTGTTCACCAGCACAAATCATCCAACTTGAAGGAGCTGGAGCAGTTTTGCAAAGAGGAATGGACAAAAATCCCAGTGGTAAGATGTGGCAAGCTCATAGAGACTTATCCAAAGCGACTTGGAGCTGTGATTGCTGCAAAAGATGGCTCTACAAAGTATTGATTTTAGGGGGAGTAAATAGTTATGCACATTGACTTTTTCTGTTATTTTGTCCTATTTGTTGTTTGCTTCACAATAAAAAAAACATCTTCAAAGTTGTGGGCATGTTCTGTAAATTAAATGATGCAAATCCTCAAACAATCCATGTTAATTCTAGGTTGTGAGGCACCAAAATACGAAAAAAGTCAAGGGGGGGGGGGGTGAATACTTTTGAAAGGCACTGTATGTGAAGTCTTTGTTTAGGAAACAGCGGCACCCCGCGCCACTCCACCCAGGATAACTCAGGCGCGGGGGCACTTGTGTTGGGCGAGCATGCTCAGCCAAACACCAGTTCGGCTTGAGCATCTCTATCCCCGGCACATCGTGTTGTTCGGCGGAATATCGCATGTGCTCGAGTCAGCATATTTAAATCTAATTTAGCCTCTATTTCTGAAAAGTTTCTGGCGGGATTCAAACTCACAACCTTCTACATTACAGCCAAGAATGTTTACATTCTGGGCTATAATGTAGAAGGTTGCGAGATGCGAGGCCTGGATGGGGGTGGACTGCAAGACCCTGACTCCAGGACAACAGAATTTGCTGGAAGACACCCTTTGGGAATTTCAGGAGGCATTCTCGAGACATGATGAGGACTTCGGGTTTTCTTCCGCCATCAAACACAAAGTTCCCACCGGCGATGCTGCACCGATCAGGGAATGCCTAAAATGTACCCGGAGGTGAAGGATATGGTGGCCAGCATGTTTGAAAACCAGGTGATCCAGGAGAGTCAAAGTTCTTGGGCTGCTCCAGTAGTCTTGGTGCGAAGAAAGATGGGGTTCTGCATGGATTATCGGAAGCTGATTGCCCAGACCGTCCGAGATGCCTATCCCGTTCCGCGGATTGAGGAGTCGTTGTCTCTTGACTCTTGACCTGGCAAGTTGATATTGGCAGGTACCGGTGGCCAAGAAGGACAAAGTGAAGACGGCCTTCATCCTACCTGCGGCAGGTCCTAAGACGGCTGTGAGACCATGGGCTCAAGATCAAGACCAAGAAGTGCCAACTGTTTCAACAGCAGATAGAGTATTTGGGACAATTGGTCACCCAGTAGGGGGTTAAACCGGACCCCCAGCAAGGTGGAGGCCACCCAGAAGTGGGCCCAACCGAGTACACTACTAGAGGTGTGGGCGTAGATGGGTCTGACAAGAATATCATGGTGTTAAACAGGCAGGAAGTGCTCCAACCTATATGCAGTTGTGCATATACATAAAGGGGAGCAAACCCTGCACTTGTGGCCCGTTGCTAATGGCAAATGCATACAGTGGAGGATGCCCGCAGCGGACCACAAGTACAACATAAACATCCTACACAAGGTAGCAATTATGTGGATGTGAGAACCAATATAACAATCTAATAACAACAAGAACAGGTGCACTCTGCGATCTTACAAAGCCCTCAAACTGATGTTAAAATTGAGAGATTAGCAAACATGTCCTACCAGGAGGACATGTCTGAGCCCGAGCACCGTGCCAAGGTTTCTCAAATAACTCGGGTCCTAACACTCACCTACCTGAGCCGTATGGGCAATACCAGGGGCCAGTGGGCGAATTACAGGAGTGTGAGGACCGACTCACAGACAACTCACCAGTTACCTCCAACATGTAACCATGCTTGCAATGGGAGGAAGGAGGAGTCTGCGAGTCCCACTCAAGACTGGCTGGTATGGCCCAGGCTTTACAATGTAACCTGTGGATGGAAAACAGGTACATTTAAATTGGAGTTTATACAGCTCCATATACAAGCAAACTAACAAGAATAGAGTGGTGTTAAACAGGCAGGAAGTGCTCAAATCCATATGCAGTTGTGCATGTATATACAGGGGAGCAAATCCTGCACTTGTGGCCCGTTGCTAATGGCAATCCCCAGCAAAAATGCATACAGTGGAGGATGCTCGCAGCGGACCACAAGTACCACAATAAACATCCTATACAAGGTAGCAATTATGTGGATGTGAGAACCAATATAACAATCTAATAACAACAAGGACAGGTGCACTCTGCGATCTTCCTAAGCCCTCAAAACTGATGTTAAAATTTAGAAATTAGCAAACGTGTCCTGGTATATTAGGTAGAGTCAATAGGGACTAGTGATGAGCGGCAGGGGTCATATTCGAATTCGCGATATTTCGCGAATATTTTTTAGAATATTCGACTAATATTTGAAAATTCGAAAATTCACGATTTTTTTCTAAAAAAATCGGCAAGGTAATGATTGTGTAATATGCGAATTTTCATAATTCTAAATTTCGGATTCGAATTTTTATTGAGAATTTTTCAACTTACAACTATTAGACAAAGAAGATTATAGCACTATATTAGCTAAACTGCTCTATATTTGATTTTTTTCGAATATTCGCTATATTGCTATAACTTTGTTTTTTCGAATATTCGTAATATTCTAAAACAAGAATATATAGCAATATAGCGAATATTCGAAAAAAAACGAATATAGAGCAATTTTGCTAATATAGTGCTATAATCTTCTTTGTCTAATAGTTGTAATTTTTTTCTCATCTGAAGTTTAGATTGGAAAAAAATTACAACGATAAAAAAAGGTTATAGCACTATATTAGCTAAATTGTTCTATATTAGTTTTTTCGAATATTAGCTATATTGCTATAAACTTCGTTTTTTCGAATATTCGTAATATTCTAAAACAAGAATATATAGCGAATATTCGAAAAAACAAATATAGAGCAAAATTCGCAAACGCTACTACTCCTAAAGTCAAGTATATTGCAGCCTTCTTACTGGCCCACAAGTTAGAAGCAGGGAGGGATCATGTGTACTGATTAAAAAAAAAATCTAATTAAAAAAAAATGTTTTTTTTTCCCGAATATTCGAAATTACGAATATATATAACTATATTAGAAATATTCGTGAATTTCCGAAGTACCTATATTCGCGATAAAAATTTGAAATTTGAATATTAGTGATCAATACTAATAGGGACTGTGTGCGTGGAGGAGATGCCTCCTCCTGCTCAGAGTACAGAGGAAATCCCAGGCCAGGGAAAGGGTTGAGCGGTCAGCAGCTCCTCTCCCATTAAATGTGCCTGACGTCCCCAGTGCTTCTGAGCCTGTCACTCTGCGAAGGTCAACAAGGCCCAATGCTGGTGTGCCCCCACAGCGTTATGCCCAGGATGAGTTTGTATGGGGAGGGTTGCGTGTGATTAAATTAAATGTTCTGGACTGACATTCTGCTGTTTGACCACAAGATGCCCCTGTTTCCTAAACAAAGCTACAGACTGCACATATATCTCCATATTCATGACAGAGGTGAGGTTTACACAGAGTCTGGAGAGAAGAGAGGGAGAGAGCAGCCATCTTAGAGGGAGGTGAAACTCAGGGACTGTGTGAACAGAGATTCTGATGGCATCCAGGTGTGAGAGCATCCCTCAGTGACCAGAGCTGCAGCTAAGTGAAGCTGATTGTGTCCAAGATCCTGATTCTGTCCAAAGGAAGGAGGATTGCTGTCAGGAATGCTGATGAGGGCAGAGGAACAAAGCAACATACACTGCGGTACCGCATGCTTGTTAGAGAGACATTTGTTCTGTTCAGAGTCACCAGTGGTCGCAAAGCAGACCCGGGTCAGTAAGATCGTGCATGCACCTCATCACCGTGTTGGCGCCTAAAGACTGAGACTAGGCCTCTAGTTAGTTAGGGTTTCTGTTTTTGTCAGGCCGCAAGGGTTATTACTGTTCATTTCAAGGACTCCAGAACTTAAAGTTACATTTCACATTGGAGAGCTGATAAAATTCTGACAAACTCAAGCCAGGCTGGCGTTTTTCTTGCTCAGGGGGAATACTCAGGCACATGCTGCAGGACCAGTTATGGGAGGGGGAATACTGTAGAGCTTGGTAAGATTGTAAGCTGTTGTGCTGCACCGCAGGATAGCCCGTAACACACACCCATACAGTGGTTCTTGTTTTTAGTATAATAACAGGTAAGTTGTGCTCGACAATAGGTAAATTACTTCACTTTCCTCCTTCATCTATTGGAGGGCACCATGCTGTGCAGCACAAGGGTCTCAGCCTTGGGGCTGGGTGTATGTAAATTGATTGTATGTTTCCAGCATTTGTGGTTGTGTTTATTGCCACATTTAAGTAAAATTCTGTTTTGGCAAAAGCTGGTGTTGGGGTTGCTTTCTTCGTTCGTGACTTCACTGTATCCTGAGGAGCCCACCCCAGTACATGGCTTACAATGTTACAACTGATTTGCGGCCTCTAAACTGGGTAAGTGAACAAGACCTAATCTACGGGGTAAAGTCAGACAGGCCAGGTCAGAGCCAGCGAGTCACATCAGAACCAAAAAGAAGAGACAGAGCAGAGTCAAATACACAGCTGGGTCAAACACGAGCACTCGTCAGAAAACACACAGAAGGTCAGGAACCAGGAAATAAGGCTGAGAGTAACAGAAAGCTATTGACGCAGGAACACCAATCACAGGTAACTGTGGCAAGCAGTTCCTTGTTTAAATACCCCACTAATGGGAAGTACATGATACTGGCACTAAGCCTGATGGACTGACCAGCCCCTCTGTCAGCTGGTTGTCATGGTTATGGAGTGACCCCCCCCCCCCCCCCCATCAGAACTGCAATAGCGCGATCGGGCTTGCCATGTATGTACAAGGTGTGGGGTTTTGCTCTTGTAGACAGGCTAGCGAACTCATTATAGAGGCAATCACAAAGTCTTTAACTTAATCAGTTTGATGTTTATTCACACATAAGGAAAAACAAAAATGTCTTGGTGTTTGTTCACACCATGCAATGTCCATAGAACAAAATCTTCACCTGGTTAGCAGTTTTCCACCCGCAGTTCCCAACATTCTTTAGGGGCCAGTTTCACGGCATGCGGCTCTCAGGCCTTTAGCATGGCACAAATTCACAGGTCCCAAAACACAGAGAATCCCAAGCTGAGATTGCTGGCTGGGTTTTATAAAGGCCTCCAAAAAACGGCCTGGATTGTGGGGAGGAGCCACCCACCCAGCACTTTGGTTACTCCCAGTAAGAGCCGGCCCGGATCGGCTTTACAGCCATACTAACAACAAACAGTGTCAGTCAGCATTAGCTGATGCTGACACTTAAAACTACCGTCTCTTACCTCACCGAGGCCGGGAATCTCGGTGACACATACATTCCATCAATGACGGCCCCTTGCGCCTTCCTACATAGGTAACAAGTTTTAATGCAAATATGGGTTGCACCAAAAATGTGCAACTATTATTTGCCAAAAAAACCTGTTGTAAATAATTTAAAGGGTACCGAAACCTTCACACAAAGCATGGAAGGTGCAGCAGTGTTTACATCACCTCTGCTTTACACTTGCAGCATGCTGAGAATTGATCCACAGAAAGTATATAGGAACCGTACTCTGCATGCTGCAGATCAGAGCCGATGCCAGCGGAAGGTGCAGATCGCTCTGAAAAGTCCATGACTTGTGTGAAGGTTTAGGTAAACTTCAATAATTTCCCCAATATAGTTTAACAATGCAATTCTGCCTGACTGCAGCTGCCACTAGGGGGAGCATAGAAGCTCCCTGCATATGATTTATCCATTGTAACACCTGTAGGTGCGAACAGACATGGACAGTGAATCCTAACCTAGAGCCTATCCCGCTTTACCTACTTTCTTGCAGTGCAAGCCCTAGGGAGCAAGACTGCAACGGGTCGACAGTCCCTATACTACTGAGGTGCAGAGACAGACAAACACCACAAAAACAGGGCTGTGCATAAATGGGCCAAAACCATACATGCTATGCAGTACCAAATTAGAGACAGAGTGCTCAGAAGACAAGCCGGGGTCAGAGAAACCAGGAAGACAGCTAGTGAGTCAGAGACTTCACTGGCACTGGTGTATGTCCAGGAAGGGGTTTAAATAGAGCGCCGAGTAGTAATGGACGAACATCGGCCTGGAAGGTTTGCGGACGCGCATTCGCGATTAATTGTTCGCGAACAGCGAGTTTGCGAATTACGAATTCGAGGCAGGCCCAATTGACTTTAATAGCAGGCGAACCTGAAAAAACTTCAGTTCATATTTGCAGCCACCAAATACTTACTAGAAGTACACAAATAGTCCCACAACATGGACAGTGACATACCAGAGGGGGATCATTGGAAAAAATTCCCACAAAAAATATGCATTTTAATCAGGGGCCATTTTTAAGCGTTTTAAAGGGAAACTCTCAAAAATGTGCCCTGCTGGAGCCTAGAAAATAATTATATTAGTCAGGCCCCAAAAATTAGGCATTCACCTGAGAGAAAAGAACATGTGATTATATGGCTGGAGGTACATTAGGCAGTCACTGGCTACAAATTTTACTGTCGGCCAGTACAGGCCCCAGAAATTAGGCATTCACCTGACAGAAAAGAACTTGTGATGATGTGGCTGGAGGTACATTAGGCGGTCACTGGCAACATTTTTTATTTTAGGCCAGTACAGGCCCCAAAAATTAGGTATTTACCAGACAGAAAAGAACTTGTGATGATGTTGCTGTATGTAGATTAGGTGGTCACTGGATACAAATGTTACTGTAGCCCATTACAGGCCCAAAAAATTAGGCATTCATCTGACAGAAAAGAACTTAGGATTATGTGGCTGGAGGTACATTAGGCGGTCACTGGATAAAAATTTTACTGTAGGCCAATAGAGTAGAGGCCCCAAAAATTAGGCATTCACCTGACAGGAAAGGCCCTTTATGCCGCTGTATATACATAAGACAAGGACCATTCTTTGTTCTGTATGATGGCGGGTATATGTGGGCTGGCATGAGGAAATTCAATTACACGTGGTCATCACAGGTGTTGAATTCCTCCGAGATCCATGCCTCATTCATTTTTAGAAATGTGAGGCAATCCACACTTGGAGTCGTGAGCTAGGCGAGTGCGCTTATCAGTCACGATCCCCCCTGCTGCGCTGAACATCCTTTCGGACAAGACACTCGCAAGCCAAGAGTTCCATGGCAAATTGTGCCAGCTCTGGCCACAGGTCAAGCCTGCACACCCAGTTGTCCAGGGGTTCCTTGCTTCTCAGAGCGTCCACATTGGCCGTTAACCCGATGTAGTCGGACACCTGTCGGTGTAGGCATTCCCTGAGGCTGGATATAGAGGGCGGCTGTCGATGGGTTGGCTGCAAGAATGATCTCATATTCAAAGTGACCAACACATCTTCAAACCACGCTCTTCTTGCATGCACTGTAGGATTGGTACCCGCACCTGTTTCGCTGTGGGTGAAAATTCCTCTGCCAGCACCCGCAACAGCAGAATGCAGCATCTCTAGCAGCAAGGCCTGGAAATGCTGCATTCTGCCAGCCCTCTGTGATGCTGGTAACATGTCCTCCATGTTGTGTTTAACCGGGGGTCTAAGTACGTTGCCACCCAGTACTGGTCCTTGCCCTTTACGCTTTTTATACGGGGGTCCCTCTTCAAACACTGGAGCATGAATTCCCCCATTTGCACTAAATTGGAAGCGGTGGAGCACCCTGGCTCCTGCTTATGGTGCAGGAGAATGTCGTCCTCGGTCTCCTCCCCCCCGTCACGAACAACACCAGGGATCCCCGAAAAGTTTAAAGTCCCCCTCAAAGCCTGCTCTTCTTGCTCCTCCTCACCCCAGCCACCATCATCCTCTGACTCCTCTTCACACTCCTGCTGACTTGTCTCAGATGGAGTAGACCCCCCTGGGAATTCATTCAGCATTGCGACTTCCTCATCTTCCAGCTCCTAGTTCTCGACGGCTTGATCAATGACATGATGCAATGCTCGCTCCAGAAAGAAGGCGTAAGGTACGATGTCACTGATGGTGCCCTGGCTCCGACTGACCAGTTTGGTGATCTCATCAAATGGCCGCAGAAGTCTGCATGCATCGCGCATGGGTAACCACTGGCGCGGTGAAAAGAAACTAAGCTTCCCAGAACCTGTCCTGCTGCAGGGTTCGTACAGGTAGTCGTTAACGGCATGTTGCTGCTGGAGCAGCCTATCAAGTATATACAAGGTGGAGTTCCAGCTCGTCGGGCAGTCACAAATCAGAGGTCTGACGAGCAGGTGGTGTCGCCGCTGAACATCAGCAAGGCGAGCCATGGCCGTGTAAGATCTTCTAAAATGGACAGAGATTTTCCTGGCCTACCACAAGACGTCCTGGACTCCAGGGTATTTATCAACGAATCGCTGCACGACTAAGTTCAGGACGTGTGCCATGCACAGAACATATGTCATTTTTCCCCGTTTTCAGCGTGCTCAGCAGATTGGCACCGTTGTCGCACAGCACCTTACCAACTGTCAAATTAAGCGGGATTAGCCACTGATCGGCCTGTGACCGCAGAGCTGAAAGCAGTGCAGGATCGGTGTGGCTCTTGGCTTCCAGGCACAACAGCCGCTTTACAGCATGGCAAAGTTTCACCTGGCATGTCGAATAGGTTCTGGGGAGCTTGGGGGGCGCAGCGGAAGAGGCGGTAGCAGTAGAAAAGGAGTCAACCGAGGAGGAGAGGGAGGATGGAGTAGGATGATGAGAAAAAGAGGCAGGCCTGCATGCAATCCGTGGCGGTAATACCAAATCCACACTGGTTACATGCTCGATGGCCGTCAGAAGGTTCACCCAGTGGGCAGTAAAAGTTATGTACCTTGCCTGCCCGTGTTTTCTAGACCACGTGTCTGTGGTCAGATGTATCTTGGCACCAACACTGTGTGCCAGAGATACATTCACTTGCCGCTGAACGTGGCCATATAGCTCTGGGATGCCCTTCTGGGAGAAATATTTCTTTCTGGGGACCTTCCATTGCGGTGTGCCAATGGCCACAAATTTTCTAAAGGCCTCTGAGTCAACCAGTTTATATGGCAGTAGTTGGCGAGATAGCTGTTCCGACAAGCCAGCGGTCAGCCGTGGGCAAGAGGGTTTTCCGGCGTCATCAACTTTTTACACTCTAACATTTGAGCCATGGAGCCTGCCTTCTGCCAGATGAACGCGACAACGGCGTGGTGGAAGGTGGAGGGGAGGACAAATGGGAGGAGAGAGGAGAAGGAGAAGAGGCAGGACGTGGGTTTTGACAGCGTTGCTCCCACTGGGCTCGGTGATGGGATGCCAGGTGCCTAGGTGAGTGTTGGGCTTAGCGATTAGCGCGACTTATGCATTGACAGCACAGGTGTCACGGCCACGGTTATGGTCGTGACTCCTTGGGAGCCGCATACAGTTGCCCGCGGTTTGGGTAGTTGTTTCAACCGCAGCTTGAGGCATGATGTTGTTTGCCTCAAGTGCGGTTGCCGCGGACAACAGCTATGTGTGCGGTTCCCTTGGAGTTGCGTGCGTGTGGGTATGCACGTTTGTATGTCTGGTGTGCACTTTGTGTTCTGGTGTGCACTTTGACACCCTTCCTTTCACTGTGGCTGCCCGTGGCAACGTTTGGTATGTTGTACATGTGGTGGCAGTGTCCTGGCCTGTGGGCTGTCTCCCAGGACGGCTGCCACCCATGTTGTTGCCTGCGGCAACAGCCACAGTGTGATCTATGTTTGTGTGCACTTCCCCTTTAAGTGAGTTTCCCTTCTGTGGTGCTGGAAGGGTTAACTCCCTTCCCAGTGTGTGTGTGATGTCACTGAGTGTGTCCGACTGTGGGGTGTGGCTTCTTGGCCTATATAGCCTGAGTGTTAGCATGGCTCAGTGGGTTGCTTTTGCTGGAGTGGCCTCCTTTGACCTCCATCTTCCTTGCCAGTGAGAGCCACCCCTGTGGTCATAAAGATATTGTCCTTATGAATGTCACTTTATGTTTTATGTGATGTCTATGTTATGTTCTGTTGGGACCTTCCTATGTGTTTTGGTGCAGCTTACGGTTCTGGATTCCTGTTTGCTCAGGGATCCAGTCAGCAAGGCTGTGGCAGGTTGGTGGAACTTCTCGTTCTCCTGCCATTCCCGTAAAGCTGTTTGTGTTCCCCTTTTTCCAACAGCTTGGCCATGGAGACTCCTGCTCCTCCGTACTTTGGAGGAGTAGGTCGTCTTACCCAGCTCCTAGCTCAGGGATCTGCGGAGGGTAAGTCAGGGCTCTGAGGTTCCTGCGCATGGGTCCTCCTACCTTTAAGGTTGGCCCATGCAGATAGGAGTTAGGGTCAGGGTAGGGACGCTGTAGGAGGTGACCTGCTCCCTATCCTGTTGTCCTGGCCGAGCAGCCACAACATCATCGGGCATCACACGGCTGAGGGTTTCCCCCATCCTCAGCCGTGACAACAGGCTGCAGATGGAAACACTATTGTCAGCAGCTGACACATTAAAAAAAGCCCACACTTTGGAGCCATGTGCCGGCATCCTGGGAGCGCAAGATGTGACCGTGCATGGTGGATGGCTCGCTCCAGATACATTTGCAGTCTGCTTTTTGCCTCCTGTGCCCTGCCAGCTCTGCCTGCTTCTCCTACTTCTCCTCCCCCTCTGCTGCTCCGTCTCTCCCTCTGAACTCCCCTCCTTTTCCTCTCTTGTGGGCACCCATGTGACATCCATCGAGATGTCATCATTGTCACCTTCACCACCACTGACATTTTAGATCTCGGAGTAGGCAGCAACAGCGGGGACCTCCCTCCTTGGGCTGATCTGGGTACTGTCATCAGACTTCTGGGTGGCGGCCGTTGCTACCTCCTCTTTCTCATCCGATGTCAAGAATGTCTGCGCATTGGTAAGGTCTGGGAATGGATGGAAAAATAATTTCTCTGACTCGAGTGGAGGGGCTATGGTCATGGTGGTGGTGTATTTGTGGAAGCAGGTATATCAATCCCCTTAATCAGTATTTTGTGGAAGCAGGTATATCGCAGGCCTCAATCAATATTTAAATAAAACTCATAGGTGTGGGTCTGCGCTAATTGTTTTTCCCTAGAGGAATGTTTACAAGCAGTGACTCTCCTGGAGCCGTCTCTCCTTACTCCTGGCTTTTGGCTTCCTCGATACCTGAACCGACCGGCAACAGAAACCTTTTCTTCCTTCAAAGGGACATAAATATAGTACAGACCCACAAAGAAACAGGTTCACCGTGCTTTTATTGTACTTACAAGACTATTTCTTGCCACATCACATATACAAAGTTTTTGTGTATCTCTGCAGGTGAGTGATTGCTTGTGAACATTCCTCTAGGGGAAAACAATTAGCGCAAACCCATATCTATGTGTTTTATTTAAATTGTATGGGAGTGTGGGCCTGCTCCGGTTTTTGGGACTGCAGCTGTGAGAAAGTTCATGAACCTGCACACTAAATTGTTTTGTTTGTGGCTCAATCAATATTTGGTGGAAACTGGTATATTGAACCCCTTAATCAGTATTTCGTGGAAGCAGGTATATTGCAGCCCTCAATCAAAATTTTGTGGAAGAAGGTATATCAAAGCCCTTAATCAGTATTTTGTGGAAGCAGGTATATCACACCCGTTGAAAACAGTTGTTCCAATAGCACTTGTCCCTCTATATAGCTGCGTTATCGCAGAACCGCACACAACTGCTGCACAATACAAATGCACCATATACTTTCTATGTTAGAAAGTATATTATAGGTATATCACACCCCTTAATCAGTATATCACCCATTGCAATTATTTTTTCCAATAGTGTTTGTCCCTCGCTGCACACAACTGCTGCACAATACAAATGATCTACTATAATATACTTTCTATGTTAGAAAGTATATTATAAGTATATCACACCCCTCAGTATATCACACCTATCGATAGCACACCTATACCATTCCTTAAAACAACTTTTGTGGCTCTATTAGCTAGCGTTTGGTGTCCCTAACAGCCTGTCCCTGCTCCACAAAGCAACCTCCCCCTACACTGGCAAAACACAGAATGTAAAATGGCTGCTAGATCGGGTTTTTTGATAGGGTGGGGGTGTGTCCATGTGCTGAAACGTCTCAATTGGCTGTCCTGTCCCACCTGATGGATATGTCATGAGGCAAAGTTTGGCACAATGTAAAAGAATATGGCGCCGGCGGACATCACCATATGTTCGCACGTTCAGCAAATCGCAAACACGCAAAGTTCGCCGCAAAACGTCCGCCGGGCGAACCGCAAGGCCATCTTTAGCGCCGAGTCCCTAGATGAGAGCCTGATAGGTCATGTGCTCCATTAGTCAGAAACACTAGAACACAGGAATAGAGCAGCTGAGAAATCAGTGACAATAATTTCACTTTACCATGTTTCCTGGAAAAAACCTGTGCGTCTGAGTGACCTCCCCAATCATCATTTAGATGCTAAAGTTTTCTGCCTTTTTTCTCACAGGGCAGGAGCATAGTTGATCACATGACACAGCTGAGGATTAGAAGGGAGGTTATAACTCACAAATACACAGGTAAATAGCTTACCTTCACTACAGTTCACATCATGTACCTTTCTAACAGGTCAGACAACAAAAAGTTTTGTGGGAGTGCTTCTTCAACTTTTAAATCCTTAATAGGGTATTTGACAATGGGTATGCACTGCTAAACCAGAGACCCCCCTTTAAGTAATTAATTTTAATTAGTTTATCAAAACTGGTATAAAAGAAAAGTGAATTTAGTTGCCCATAGTAACTAATTAGATTCGAACTTTCATTTTTCATGAGCTTCTTTGGAAAATTAAAGGTGGAATCTGAATTGGTTGCTATAGGTATCTAAGCCAGTTTTCATTGACATCAGTTTTTCTAAATCTCCCCCTAAGTGTGTATTTTTTTTCTGGCTAATCAGAAATTAAATGTAAGATCAAAATAGTACTTTACAGAGGCAATAATACTTATCATTAAAGGGGTTGTCTCTCTTCAGCAAGTGGCATTTATCATGTAGTGAAAGTTAATACAAGCCACTTACTACTGTATTGTCATTACCCATATTGCCTCCTTCGCTGGCTGGATTAATTTTTTCATCACATTATACACTGCTTGTTTCTATGGTTATGACCACCCTTCAATTCATCAGTGGTGGTCCTGCTTGCACTATATAGGAAAAAGCGCCAGCCTTTTTGGTGACAACTTAGGCGCTTACATAAGCTAGTGTTTTTTCCTATAATGTGCAAGCACGGCCACCACTGATGGATTGCAGGGTGGTCATAACCATGGGAATGAGCAGTGTATAATGTGATGGAAAAATGAATCCAGCCAGCAAAGGAAGCAATATGGATAATAGCAATACATTAGTAAGTGGCTTGAATTAACTTTCTCTACATGATAAATGCTATTAGCTGAAGTGAGACAACCCCTTTAAAGGTTTATTAACAAATACTTTTTTTTCTACATTCAAATATTAACACAGTTCCTGATATTTGGGTAAAACGTGTTTTCTAGTAAGCCTTAGACCGTGTCCTGGGGTTTTAATAAGTTCAACCCGGTCTCTCACAGTGAAAAGTGCTAGATACATGAATTCATTTTATAATATAGCAAAAATTTGCATTGTAAGTGAACAGATTGTGCATTATATAGATGATTGCTGGAATCCAAGAAAGGGGTCGGTTTGTAATAACCTTAATGCCAATAACAAATACTTTTCTTTTTACATTTAAATATTATCACAGTTCCTGATATTTCTGTAAAATATCTAATATAGATCCTAAACCAGGGATGCTCAACATGTGGCCCTCCAGCAGTTGCAAAACTACAATTCCCAGCTTGCCCTAATAGCTGTAGGCTGTCCAGGCATACTGGGAGTTGCAGTTTTGCAACAGCTGGAGGGCCACATCCCTGTCCTAAACTGTAAAAAGCATGGGTAATAGCACATTTATTTATATAGTGCCGTAGCTCTACAGCTTTACTGTAGATTTTTGGAAGTGACATGATCATGGGTCTCAGAAATAGTGTTGAGTGAATCGAAGTCCACAAAATGGACTTCGATCCGAATTTCAGTGAAAATTTGATTAGCTGCAAAGCCAAATTTCCTTGTGCTTCGTGATAGCCAATTGATTTTCCCTGAAATGGTGTAAAAAACTAAAAAAAAAACATCATACTAACCTCATCCATTTGCTTGCGACAGGCCGGCCGTCGCCATCATGATTGAAGATCTTGCACAAAATCCAAAATACAAGCTCAACTACATAGTAGGTTACATTGGAATAAAGTACCATGTCAAGGTCTAGAAGTGAACATGCCCAGTAGAGAGGAAATCTGGAAGGCTGATCATTATAATGAAGAGGAGAATAATAGCTGCTGATAGAAAATCTGATCCATAAGAAATTCAAACAAAATTTCCACATAGTTATGGCCGGCCATCATGGTGATGTCATCACGGGCCGCGCAAGATTTTGCGCTAGATCTTCAGTCAAGATGGCAGCGGACGGCCTGTCGCGAGCAAATGAATGAGGTTAGTATGATTTTATAAATTTATTTTATTTTACAGCAGATTATTGCTATCAGATTAGATGCAGGGCTGTCTTTAATATTGATTGGACCCTGGGCAAGAATTTACTTGGGCCCCCTGGATCCCGCCTTCCCACAGCCTAGCATGCAATCACTCCCTCCACCACAACACACACACACAAAAAAATCCACACACCTCGTAGAGCAGTAAACTTTAATAATGATGAGTGGCCACTAGAGGTGTTCCTTGGCAGTAATGTGAATACTGCCTTTCTTTCTGAAAAGGCAGTGTTTACATTAAAAAGCTTGCAGAGACATGCTATAGACGCCAGAACTACTACGTTTAGCTGTTGTGGTTCTGGTGACGATAGTGCCCCTTTATATAGAGGAAAAAAAAGAAATCAGCACAAAAGTTTTAAATAAAATGGTTGTATCATTATTCGAAAAATTAAAAAAGCACAATTTCTGACACAAACATATAGTATTTGGGAGATAACTTTATTTATTTTTTTACAATGAGCAAATAGTACTGTACTACTAACCCCTCCATCCCCCACTACATACAGGGTAATTCAGCGCAACTTACAGTACAGACCAGTACAGACCAAAAGTTTGGACACACCTTCTCATTCAAAGAGTTTTCTTTATTTTCATGACTATGAAAGATGTAGATTCACACTGAAGGCATCAAAACTATGAATTAACACATGTGGAATTATATGCATAACAAAAACGTGAGAAACAACTGAAAATATGTCATATTCTAGGTTCTTCAAAGTAGCCACCTTTTGCTTTGATTACTGCTTTGCACACTCTTGGTATTCTCTTGATGAGCTTAAAGGGAACCTGTCACCCAAAAATCGCCTATTAAGCTGTTTACAGTACCTTATAGTGCTGTATAGTCGTTTCCTGATGCACTTTTTGTTAGTTTTGCAGCATGTATGCTCAGTCAGAAATCGATGTTATATTCAGCTGCTGCCCCGTGCTTCAAGTCAGGCTTGAAGTCACGGGGGCAGCGGCCTCGGCGTCTTACATGGCCCTCTCCCCGCCCCCTGCCTCTGTGACTGACAGCCGAAATCCGATTCCGGGACCGCGCTCAACGGCCGCATGCGCAGTAAAGGGCGGCAGGAGCGCGGTCCCGGCTGCCGCGCGTACTACGCGCCGTCTTACTTTCGCCGCACTGCGCATGCGCCCGACATCCTGTATCAAACGCGCCCGCGCCCGGCATCTGGGCGCGGGCGCGTTTGATACAGGATGTCGGGCGCATGCGCAGTGCGGCGAAAGTAAGACGGCGCGTAGTACGCGCGGCAGCCGGGACCGCGCTCCTGCCGCCCTTTACTGCGCATGCGGCCGTTGAGCGCGGTCCCGGAATCGGATTTCGGCTGTCAGTCACAGAGGCAGGGGGCGGGGAGAGGGCCATGTAAGACGCCGAGGCCGCTGCCCCCGTGACTTCAAGCCTGACTTGAAGCACGGGGCAGCAGCTGAATATAACATCGATTTCTGACTGAGCATACATGCTGCAAAACTAACAAAAAGTGCATCAGGAAACGACTATACAGCACTATAAGGTACTGTAAACAGCTTAATAGGCGATTTTTGGGTGACAGGTTCCCTTTAAAGAGGTAGTCACCTGAAATGGTCTTCCAACAGTCTTGAAGAAGTTCCCAGAGATGCTTAGCACTTTTGGCCCTTTTGCCTTCACTCTGCGGTCCAGCTCACCCCAAACCATCTCGATTGGGTTCAGGTCCGGTGAGCAGCACCCCATCAATCTCCTTCATAGTCAAATCGCCCTTACACAGCCTGAAGGTGTGTTTTGGGTCATTGTCCTGTTGAAAAATAAATGATGGTCCAACTAAACACAAACCGGATGGAATAGCATGCCGCTGCAAGATGCTGTGGTAGCCATGCTGGTTCAGTATGCCTTCAATTTTGAATAAATCCCCAACAGTGTCACCAGCAAAGCACCCCCACACCATCACACCTCCTCCTCCATGCTTCATGGTGGGAACCAGGCATGTAGAGTCCATCCGTTCACCTTTTCTGCGTCGCACAAAGATACGGTGGTTGGAACCAAAGATCTCAAATTTGTACTCATCAGACCAAAGCACAGATTTCCACTGGTCTAGTGTCCATTCCTTGTGTTCTTTAGCCCAAACAAGTCTCTTCTGCTTGTTGCCTGTCCTTAGCAGTGGTTTCCTAGCAGATATTCTATCATGAAGGCCTGATTCACACAGTCTCCTCTTAACAGTTGTTCTAGAGATGTGTCTGCTGCTAGAACTCTGTGTGGCATTGACCTGGTCTCTAATCTGAGCTGCTGTTAACCTGCGATTTCTGAGGCTGGTGACTTGGATGAACTTATCCTCCGCAACAGAGGTGACTCTTGGTCTTCCTTTCCTGGGGCGGTCCGCATGTGAGCCAGTTTCTTTGTAGCACTTGATGGTTTTTGTGACTGCACTTGGTGACACTTTAAAAGTTTTCCCAATTTTTCGGACTGACTGACCTTCATTTCTTAAAGTAATGATGGCCACTCGTTTTTCTTTACTTAGCTGCCTTTTTCTTGCCATAATACAAATTCTAACAGTCTATTCAGTAGGACTATCAGCTGTGTATCCACCTGACTTCTCCACAACGCAACTAATGGTCCCAACCCCATTTATAAGGCAAGAAATCCCACTTATTAAACCTGACAAGGCACACCTGTGAAGTGAAAACCATTTCAGGTGACTACCTCTTGAAGCTCATCAAAAGAATGCCAAGGGTGTGCAAAGCATTAATCAAAGCAAAAGGTGGCTACTTTGAAAAACCTAGAATATGACATATTTTCAGTTGTTTCACACTTTTTTGTTATGTATATAATTCCACATGTGTTAATTCATAGTTTTGATGCCTTCAGTGTGAATCTACAATTTTCATAGTCATGAAAATAAAGAAAACTCTTTGAATGAGAAGGTGTGTCCAAACTTTTGGTCTGTACTGTACCTCTTACATCCAGTGACGTCTCTTTGATGTAGATGTTCTCTTTCCTCATCTTCTCCTTTCAGACCAGGCAACCATTTTTCAGCCATTTCTCGTCTCTGCAGTTTGACAAACAAAATCTTAGTTTACTACTTTTCCATTATCCTCCAATCTTCTGGACAAATCATCCTACCACCCCCAATACCATACTGCAGAAACAGATAAACCCCCTGATAACAGTAGTACCATGCAGATAGTGCCCTTCAATAGTTATTGGCACACAGTGCCCTAAAATAACTGTGCCCAGCAAATAGTGCCCCTGACACTAATAGTGTAAACGTAACGTCCCCCAAAAATAATTGGGGTAAGCTGATACTGTGCCAAGGTGCCCCCACAGTAATAATGGTCCCAAAAGTCCCACCAATAGGAATAATTCTCTGCTAGAGCACACATGGTAGTAATAGTGCTCCTACAGTGCCCCCAACATGTCCACACTGTGCCCCAAAAGTAATAATGCTCCCATAGTGCCCATACTAGTAATCATGTTCCCCATAGACCCCCAGTAGTAATAAAGCCCATCATAATGCCCCCCAGTAGTAATAATTCTCCTTATAATGTGCCAGTGCAAAAAATACCCCCTTTTAAAGCCCCCAGTTGAGCTAATGTCCCCATAGTGCCCCCATAATGTGCCAATATAAAATACCCCTATATAGTGCCCCAGTAAATGCCCCCATAGTGCTCCTCTCTCCCCTTTATCCTAGTGCCCCCATAATGTACAAGTATACAATGCCCCATATATAGTGCCCCAGTAATTGCCCTCAGTGTCCACCATAATTTGCAAGTATAAAATACCCCTTCTTAGTGACCCCATAGATGAGCCCATAGTACTCCTCTCTCCTCTTCCCCATGGTACCCACCATAATGTGCCCCAGTATAAAATGCCCCTATACAGAGCCCTTCATATAAAATACCCCTTCTTTTGGCCTCAGTAGAAGCCCCCATAGTGTTCCTCTCCCCCTTCCCCCATATAAAATACCCCTTCTTTGTGTCCTCAGTAGATGCCTCCATAGTGCCCCCAATATTGTGCAAGTAAGAAGTGCCCCCATAGTGCCACCCAATAATGTGCTAGTAAAAAGTGCCACCAATAATGTGCCAGTAACAAGTGCTCTCATAGATGCCCCTACAGTGCCCCCCCAATAATGTGCCAGTAAGATGTGCCCCAATAAATTCTCCCCAATCATGTGCCAGTAACAAGTACCCTCCATAGATGCCCCCAATCATGTGCCAATAACAAGTGCCCCCATAGATGCCCCCAATCATGTGCCAGTAAGAAGTGCCCCCATAGATGCCCCTATAGTGCCACCCAATAATGTGCCAGTAAAAAGTGCCACCAGTAATGTGCCATTAAGAAGTGCCCCCTGTTGTCCCCACAGTGTCCCCCAATAATGTGCCAGTAAGATGTGCTCCCATAGATGCCCCCAAATGATGTGCCAGTAACAATTACCCCTCTAGATGCCCCCCAATCACGTGCCAGTAAGATGTGCCCCAATAGATGCCCCCAAATCATGTGCCAGTAACAAATACCCCATAGATGCCCCCCAATCATGTGCTAGTAACAATTACCCCCATATATGCCCCCAATCATGTGCCAATAACAAGTGTCCCCATAGATGCCCCCCAATCCTGTCCCAGTAACAAGTGCCCCCATAGATGCCCCACAATCATGTTCCAGTAACAAGTGCCCCATAGATGCCCCCCAATCATGTTCCAGTAACAAGTGCCCCCACAGTGCCCCCCAATAATGTGCCAGTAAGATGTTCCCCTATAGATTCCCCCCATCATGTGCCAGTAACAAGTACCCCATAGATGCCCCCCAATCATGTGCCAGTAACAAGTACCCCCATAAATGCCTCCCAATCATGTCCCAATAACAAGTGCCCCCATAGATGCCGCCAATCATGTGCCAGTAACAAATGCCCCATATATGCCCCTATAGTGCCACCTAATAATGTGCCAGTAAAAAGTGCCATCAATAATGTGCCAGTAAGATGTGCCCCCATAGATTCTCCCCAATCATTTGCCAGTAACAAGTACCTCCATAGATGCCCCCCAATCATGTGCCAATAACAAGTGCCCCCATAGATTCCCCCAATCATGTGCCAGTAACAAATGTCCCCATAGATGCCCCTATAGTGCTACCCAATAATGTGCCAGTAAAAAGTGCCACCAGTAATATTCCAGTAAGAAGTGCCCCCCGTAGATGCCCCCACAGTGCCCCACAATAATGTGCCAGTAAGATGTGCCCCCATAGATTCTCCCCAATCATTTGCCAGTAACAAGTACCCCCATAGATGCCCCCCAATCATGTGCCAATAACAAGTGCCCCCATAGATGCCCCCGGATGGGGTCGCTCTTGTCAGGGCGGGTGGTCTGTGGTTAGGCTATCAGGGCCAGAATAGCACCCCCCTGTAGGGCAATATCAGGGACAATTCTTTGCCTACCCTGTCCTTCAATACCACATCATCATCTAGCCCAGGAATGGATGTTTTTTTGCTTTCCCTCCGGGATTCATGGATGTGCACTGGAACCCCCCCCCCCCCCCCCCCCGGATTGTGGTAGGACATATGGTTTCTGATTTGGTGCCGCCGAGCACCTGATTTAGTGCCGCCGAGTACTTGTTATTGCCTACCACATCTATGGTTTTTGCTTAACTTTAATAATTTAATTTATTTTCATTTTGAGGGATATCTTTTCCATTCACACGTCCGCAAAATGGGTACGTATCCGTTCCGCAATTTTGCGGAACGGGTGCAGACCCATTAATTTTCAATAGGTCCAGAATGTGCTGTCCGCATCCGCATATGCGGATCCACATCCGCATTTGCGGATCCGCACTTCCGCATCCGTTTCTGCAAAAAAATACAACATGTCCTATTCTTGTCCGCAATTCCAGACAAGATTAGGCATTTTCTATTATAGTGTCGGCGATGTGCGGTCCACAAATTGCGGAATGCACATTGCCGGTGTCCTTGTTTTGCGGATGCGCAAAACACTTACGGACGTGTGAATGGACCCTCATAGTAACATTATTAAAAGTTACGTTTTATCTTTATGTATATTCTAATGGATTGCCTTCCTTGTACAATGCTATAATATACTTTCTATGTTAGAAAGTATATTATAGTGCATTTGTATTGTGCGGCAGTTGTGTGCGGTTCTGCTGCGATACTGCAGGTATATAGAGGGACAAGCGTTATTGGAACAAATAATTTCTACTGGTGTGATATACCAGTTGTCCCCCCAAAAAACTGATTGAAGCGGGGTGTTATATACCAATATACTTTCTTTATAATGCATTTGGATACTGTATAGTGCATTTGCGGATGCACGTACGTGAAAATTATATTGCCGATATTTTGCATAATTTTTTTTTTTATGGAGATCACAAATTCGAATAATACATCTGGTATGTCACTGTCCATGTTGTGGGACTATTTGTGCACTTCTAGTAATTATTTCTTGGCTGCAAATATGAGCTGAAGGTTTTTCAGGTTCGCCTGCAATTAAAATGAATGGGACCCGCCGAGTTGCGGTTCGCGAACATTTGATCACGTTTGCGCAATCACGTTCGCGAACCGTCCTGGCAGATGTTCGTCCATCACTATTGAAGTGCTCCATATACTCAGCAGGATAATAATTCAGAGAATACTTCAGAGAACTACTTATAGGGCAGACTAGATGGGCCAAATGGTTCCTATCTGCCGACACATTCTATGTTTCTATGTTCTATGTTTCTAAAGAAGGAGACCCCAAAAGGGTTACGGCCATCTCCATAAGTGCCTTAGGACCTTTGGATTTAAAAGTGAAGGATTTACCAGCCTCTGGCAGCCTCACTAACCTGCACTGGGATAACAAGGACCAGCATAAAAGTCCTCTACCAGTAAGCATAAAAATCTATATCATTTAATAGCTAGAGACACAGACATTACACCTGTCAGCAGTGGACCTGTTGCAGCTTTACCTCTGTCCATCTTAAAGAGACTGTTTAATACTTGGATGTTACTGTTACCAGGAGCAATGTTCAGTAAAAGTTATAAGTTGAATTACACCATCCTCGTCTCAGTCTCCAGTTCCTCAATTAACACTACAGTAAATGGTTGTATGACCACAAAAGGTACTGGCGTCACGACTACAAGGGACCTTGCCATAGGCACATTAATACAGACCATCAAAGGCACCTCAAACCTACATCTGGCCAGTGTCCCTTACACCAGAGTGTTCCCCAGAGAATTCTTATGCCGTTCTCCTCTTCACTTATGCAGGCCTGCCCAGGGACGACGTAACCGTGAGTAACCAGAACTGTATTTTACCTCGGCCCACCTATTGCTCACACCGTGACCTCACATATAATACCCCTGTCGGGCTGGCATACTGCACAATTAAAATTGGCGCCACGAACAGGATTGCGATTTATTCCTTTGTGCCTTTAATGAACTGTGTGACCAGCATTTGCAAAACAATGCATCATTATAGAATGCCTATTGTGAATGAGCCCCAACTGTTTATTGCTTTTATTTGGCCAAAAGACTGTTCAGATTGCTTAGAGACTGTCTGCATGTACAAACCGGATTCCAAAAAAGTTGGGACACTATACAAATCGTGAATAAAAAACTGAATGCAATGATGTGGAGGAGCCAACTTCTAATATTTTATTCAGAATAGAACATAAATCACAGAACAAAAGTTTAAACTGAGAAAATGTACCATTTTAAGGGAAAAATATGTTGAATCAGAATTTCATGGCGTCAACAAATCCCCAAAAAGTTGGGACAAGGCCATTTTCACCACTGTGTGCCATCTCCCCTTCTTCTTACAACACTCAACAGACGTCTGGGGACCGAGGAGACCAGTTTCTCAAGTTTAGAAATAGGAATGCTCTCCCATTCTTGTCTAATACAGGCCTCTAACTGTTCAATCGTCTTGGGCCTTCTTTGTTGCACCTTCCTCTTTATGATGCGCCAAATGTTCTCTATAGGTGAAAGATCTGGACTGCAGACTGGCCATTTCAGTACCCGGATCCTTCTCCTACGCAGCCATGATGTTGTGATTGATGCAGAATGTGGTCTGGCATTATCTTGTTGAAAAATGCAGGGTCTTCCCTGAAAGAGATGACGTCTGGATGGGAGCATATGTTGTTCTAGAACCTGAATATATTTTTCTGCATTGATGGTGCCTTTCCAGACATGCAAGCTGCCCATGCCACACGCACTCATGCAACCCCATACCATCAGAGATGCAGGCTTCTGAACTGAGCGTTGATAACAACTTGGGTTGTCCTTGTCCTCTTTGGTCCGGATGACATGGCGTCCCAGATTTCCAAAAAGAACTTCGAATCGTGACTCGTCTGACCACAGAACAGTCTTCTATTTTGCCACACTCCATTTTAAATGATCCCTGGCCTAGTGAAAACGCCTGAGCTTGTGGATCTTGCTTAGAAATGGCTTCTTCTTTGCACTGTAGAGTTTTAGCTGGCAACAGCGGATGGCACGGTGGATTGTGTTCACTGACAATGGTTTCTGGAAGTATTCCTGAGCCCATTCTGTGATTTCCTTTACAGTAGCATTCCTGTTTGTGGTGCAGTGTCGTTTAAGGGCCCGGAGATCACGGGCATCCAGTATGGTTTTACGGCCTTGACCCTTACGCACAGAGATTGCTCCAGATTCTCTGAATCTTCGGATGATGTTATGCACAGTTGATGATGATGATGGATGCAAAGTCTTTGCAATTTTTCGCTGGGTAACACCTTTCTGATATTGCTCCACTATCTTTCTGTGCAACATTGTGGGAATTGGTGATCCTCTACCCATCTTGGCTTCTGAGAGACACTGCCACTCTGAGAAGCTCTTTTTATACCCAATCATGTTGCCAATTGACCTAATTAGTGTTAATTGGTCTTCCAGCTCTTCGTTATGCTCAAATTTACTTTTTCCAGCTTCTTATTGCTACTTGTCCCAACTTTTTGGGGATTTGTTGACACCGTGAAAATTTGAATCAACGTATTTTTCCTTTAAAATGATACATTTACTCGGATTAAACGTTTGATCTGTCATCTACGTTCTATTACAAATAAAATATTGACATTTGCCATCTCCACATCATTGCATTCAGTTTTTATTCACAATTTGTTTAGTGTCCCAACTTTTTTGGAATCCGGTTTGTATTGCGCTATAGTTCTACTACAAAACGCATCATTAAAACTGCAAAATTGTGGATTTTTCCAGAGTCAGTAGCGCTGCTTGCTGTATTTGAATGGACTGTTTTTACACTTAAAATGGCTGCCTAAAGGATTTGTAATTGTTTGCTGCGCCATCACTGAGCAGCCTGGCGGGAAAAGCTAAGTTACACACCCTTCCAGTGCGGGAAAAGTTGGTGCACCGCCCTATATGCAAAGCACGCATTAAGATTGCCTCCTACCACTCCTGTAGCGGTCCGGGGAGTCTGGGCTGTATGCAAAGTGTAGCACCGCCCCCTTCTGGCTGTGGATCATGTTGAAGAGACGCTGCGCACGGGACTTGTGTGTGAGGTATTCTCGCGCATTGCGAGATCTGACGTGCGTGCAAGAGAGAGGAGGATCATCGCATTGCCAGCCAACCTCCACGGGCATAAACGCAAGTAAAATCCCCGACCTTACCCCTCAGCCTGTGAAAGATCCTCTATCAGTAACAAGGGGACATTTAATAATAATTTTCCTCAACAGTAACCTCCGGCCTGTATCGATCGTCTTAAAGGGCCATACACTTGCAACGGTTGCCTATAGCAACCCCATTAAAAAAATCGCATAAAGTCAAATTTAGCCTGCAGCATTTAAATAAACTGTCATTTCCATGTCTGTTCAGGAGGAAGACGCGCAGCCTGACCTCAGCGGATCCCCTGCAACAGCCGCAGCTGGCTCCAGTACACCGCCAGTCGCTGCAGCAGCCAGCATGATGCCACTAACCATGCCCTACTACTTTGGGGCCCCTTGGTTCCCCCGATACTCTGGGGAAGCTCACACCCTAATAGACTTTAAAGAGAAAATGTGTGCCTTTTTCAGATTGTACCCTGTCTCCACAGAGCAGCAAATGGAAATACTCCTAACCCAATTAGAGGGAGCCGCACTTCAGGAGGTGAAATACTGGCCTAGCTCTAAAAGAAGAACATTGGGACAGATCTTTGAGAGACTCTACACCACTTTTTACCCCAGACCGTGTCAGAAGTCAAAATGAGGTTCTTCAACACAAAACAACAAGCCGGTGAGTCACTCAGAGACTTTGCATTGTCTTTACAAGAAGCCCATAGAGCTGTGTTTCAGGTAGACACCCGTGAGGCAGAGAACCAAGACAAAACTTTAAAAGAACAATTCATTGAAGGTGTTAACATTGATAACCTAAAAAGCCAGTTGAGAATGTTAGCTGCAAAACACCCAAGTGTCACCTTCCTGGAATTTAAAGAGCTAGCCATTAGCATTGTAGGAAAGAGTCCCGAAGCCAGAGGCTACTAAAATTGCTGAAACTCTTGTCCACACGCCTGCTACCCCTTCCAAGTGTTGTCCGATAGCCAGCCAGGCAACCCAAACTCCATCCCTGATGCCGTAGCAGCCTTCACAGAACAGGTTAACTTTTTGACAAAAAGCCTGGAGAAGGTGTGTCAGAAATTAGAACAGTGGGAGAAGCCTTTATTATTGGACCATGAGACACCTGTACGAAAAAAACTTTTTCCTCCTGACCACAAAGATATATATCCCAGAAGTCCTGGGGGGCGCCCAAATGACCACTCCAACGCCCGTAGGCCACCTATTTGCACCTACTGTCATAAGTCGGGACATACAGAAACAATGTGCTGGCGGTTAAAACAGAGACCCTAAGGACCGCCCCTCGAGAGATAAACCAGTAGATCCACAAGATCCCAAATGGATGCCCAGATACGTAGTATCCCATCCGGAAGTAGCAATCCGAATTAACGGAATTCCCTTTGTCGCCCTACTGGACACCGGATCTCAGGTCACTACTATCCTACTGCAGTATGCCGCCCTGCAGGGTGAGGTGAATAGTGAGGTCACAGGGGTAGTTACTAACCGAGGGTGGTTGTAGTACTCACAGTCTTTTGTATACCCTGGGCAGACGTACAGCAGTGATGGAGAGGCTGGCAAAGGGGACCTCTGGGGCACTCTCTGTGTATAGGGACCAGGCCTGATGGTAGATGAGGTGCCCTGGATGTTGCAGGTGTTATTAAGGTGCTGGTGGCAAGATCCCTTTAAATTTGTGACGCCAGTGTCCGGTAACGGTGGCACACCGATTTATGGTAGGAATAATTGAGGAACATGATGTTGTGGTGAACCAAAACTTCCTTTTACTGGGAACAGTTAACTATTTACAGTCTTTTGGCAAAGTTCCATATGTCAGCAGCAGTCACAAGCAGGCTTATACAAATGGCAGGCACACTGTTCTTGCAAGATACTCAGAGGGTTAAACACTTACAGATCAGGCTGCACTTTTCCTCAGAATCCTGTCTGTCTTTATCCCAAGGCCCATATGCCCTATTTCTGGCTTTATCCTTGGTTAGGGGAAACTTCCTCAGGTATATATCTCCTTGCTTTCAATTTATCCTTATGCCCTTCAGCCCTCAGGTTGGCTGTAAACACTTTTGCTCTGCTCTGCACTGGTTATAGGAACTTCAGGTTTCTCAGGAGGTAACTTCATCTCCTGGTGACAACTAGAAGCCTGGGCTGTCTAGCTGCATGTCAGGAGGTGGCCCTTAGCTCCTCTCTGGCTAAAGTGCACACTCTCTTCTGGCTCTACACAGACTCCTGACTCTACACTGCTCTCCCTGAACAGGACCTGACTATTTATTCTAGGGGTTCCCTAGCTCCTTCTACTGTCTAGGAGGAGGATCTACTCCCTAACAGGCCTGATACACACATAACAGGGAAAAATACTTATAAAAACATAGCAATAGACATTAAAATGTAATGTAAAATACAATGCCACTGTTCCTCAGGAGTTGGGGAACAACGTGGCCCAATTGACCCTTGTGTAGTGCCCACATTTACCTAGTGGGACACTACATACACCGTTGCTTTGACGTTGCCCGTCCTCGGAACAACATAAGGGGCCCTGCCCAGCTGGAAACTGTCACCTGAAAGACAAAAAATGCAAAGCAGGCACACACATCTACATTTGCAATACAAATATCAGGCGGTTCCGCTGGCAAAGGAGCAAGTGCAGTGAAAAGGGGCGTCATTCTTTTCATACAGGATAGAACAGGGAACATGGGTGCTGACCTGGTACAGCGTATCAAGGATTACCAGGATAGTCCATAATAAAATACAGTAATCCCATAAAACAGCATCTCAGAGGCCCACATGAATTAGGGTCATCTCTGGGCACATCTCTTTAAGTTTAATATTGCACACATAAAAGTCACAGCACACGTAGTCCACATCTCAGGGCTATTTTTCCCTGGCAAGTCCTGGCATATAAAAAGAAGTGCTGTAATATCCCCCATTCAACCTGAAAAGGGGGTTAAAAGGGTTAAGTGCAATAAAGATAACAGGCACAACTTGGCTTTGATACTTGAAGCAGGCAGGGGGTCCTGTAAACATCATGGCAGCAGAGCACTTGGTACACTCAGTGGTTTTTAACTACCACTGGGCCGTAGGGTAACTGGCAGCAGCTCTAAAGGCCAAAACAAAGGACTCCTGTCCTGAAACAGTTAAGTCCAGCGCTGGATCCAAACTTTCCCCTTTCCTTAGGGCATCAAGTGCTGCATAGAATTTCTCCAGATTCTCCATTTCTTTCTGAGTCTTTTCCCGGCGAGGCAACTCAGGGGAGGGATAAGGGCTCACCCATTTTTCCAGCACTGTGGGTTGCCAAAAAAACATTGGGGCCGGTGATGGAACCCCGCTCTTGATACGTGTTATGCGCCGGTTCCAGCGGGTGCTCCGGCTCACGTACCGGACTACTGGGCTCATCGGGCTCCTCCCAATCTTTGGGTCCCAGCTTGGGACGGGCTACCGCCGTAGCGTATGGGCCTCTCAGTACGCCGCCCTGCAGGGTGAGGCGAATAGTGAGGTCACAGGGGTAGTTACTAACCGAGGGTGGTTGTAGTACTCACAGTCTTTTGTATACCCTGGGCAGACGTACAGCAGTGATGGAGGGGCTGGCACAGGGGACCTCTGGGGAACTCTCTGTGTATAGGGACCAGGCCTGATGGTAGATGAGGTGCCCTGGATGTTGCAGGTGTTTTTAAGGTGCCGGTGGCAAGATCCCTTTAAATGTGTGATGCCAGTGCCGGTAACGGTGGCACACCGATTTATGGTAGGAATAATTGAGGAACACGATGTTGTGGTGAACCAAAACTTCCTTTTACTGGGAACAGTTAACTATTTACAGTCTTTTGGCAAAGTTCCATTTGTCAGCAGCAGTCACAAGCAGGCTTATACAAATGGCAGGCACACTGTTATTGCAAGATACTCAAAGGGTTAAACACTTACAGATCAGGCTGCACTTTTCCTCAGAATCCTGTCTGTCTTTATCCCAAGGCCCGTATGCCCTATTGCTGGCTTTATCCTTAGTCAGGGGAAACTTCCTCAGGTATATATCTCCTTGCTTTCAATATATCCCCTTTCCTAAGCGCACAACAGAAATTCGCCAATGAGAAAGGGGAAATCTGCTGTGTCTACATCCAAGGTAACCAGCCTGTGATCCTTAAACCAAATACCGAGACACTCATATGGTGCCGTCTCTAATAGCTAGAGAGACAGACATTACACCTGTCAGCAGTGGACCTGTTGCAGCTTTACCTCTATCCATCTTAAAGAGACTGTTTAATACTTGGATGTTACTGTTACCAGGAGCAATGTTCAGTAAAAGTTATAAGTTGAATTACACCATCCTCGTCTCAGTCTCCAGTTCCTCAATTAACACTACAGTAAATGGTTGTATGACCACCAAAGGTACTGGCGTCATGACTACAGGGGACTTTGCCATAGGCACATTAATACAGACCATCAAAGGCACCTTGAACCACCATCTGGTCTGTGTCCCTTACACCAGAGTGTTCCCCAGAGAATTCTTATGCCGTTCTCCTCTTCACTTATGCGAGCCTGCCCAGGGACGACGTAACCATGAGTAACCAGAACTGTATTTACCTCGGCTCACCTATTGCTCACACCGTGACCTCACGTTTAATTCCCCTGTCGGTCTGGCATACCGCACAACGGCCCCCCAGGCCCCCCCCATGCTACGCTACTGGCCAGCGGGGCTCAAGAGGCAGCTGCCTTGGACCCCCAGGAGCAACTGGGCCCGGGGAAGCTGCCCCTTTTTCTCTACGTTAAAGACGGCACTGATCAGATGCTGTGATCATGTATGAAGGCGGCATCTAATCGCCGCTCCCTGTCATTGTACCCACTACCTACAAAGACATTTTTTGTAAAGTTCGTCGAAGCAGCTGAATAGAATTTTGGAATACTTCGCTCATCTCTACGAAACATAAAGGATTTTTTAAAAATAATAAATGAGTCTAAGCGTCTTCATCCTACGAGATCAATAAGACCATAGAGTCTTGGTTGGTGGCTTAGAAGCAGACACAAGAGGACAATGTGCATCATAAGGCTCTAATACACTTAATGGCTTGTTCACATGACCGTATGGCTTTTTTAGTGTTTTTAAGGCGTTTTTAATGAATCAGTTTTTGCGTTTTTTGTTTCAGTAGTGTTTCCAGTTCCATTCCGTTTTTCCGTTCCGTTTTTCCATATGGCATATACAGTATACAGTAATTACATAGAAAAAATTGGGCTGGGCATAAAATTATCTATTTTTAATAGATAGTTCCGCAAGAATGGAATGGATACGGAAGACATACGGAGTACATTCTGTATGTGTTTCGTTTTTTTTGCGTACCCATTAACTTGAATGGAGCCACAGAATGTGATTTGCGGGCAATAATAGGACATGTTCTATCTTTGAACGGAAATACGGAAACGGAATGCATACGGAGTACATTCCGTTTATTTTTTTGCAGAACCATTGAAATGAATGGTTCTATATACGGACTGTATACGGAACTCAAAAAACGGCCCTTATATGCAAAAAAATTTGGGTGAACGAACCCTAATACAGGACGTAAACTTGCTTTCAAATCTCTTTCCTAGCAGAAAATTCCCTGCTCTCACAAGTAGCTTAACCACCTATGAAATATTAAACTGAGAACAATTTTCCAATCTAAAAACCTTCACCGGTATATAAGGATTACTGTTGGCACACAGAGCTGAAAATTCCCCAATCAAGTTTGTTATTTAAAGTTCACCTCTATTTTACCATGTAAAATACTGGAATACAGAGCTTTTTTCACTACTTAAAGGCATTGCGCTACCATTTAATATTATTTTAATATAATTTAGCATAAAAACATTTGTAATTTACTGTAAGTTACAAAAATGTTCCAGTTGTGAGATATTCTGTATGCTTAGTTATAATGGCACCCCGTGGTGTTTAATCTGTATGTTAATGTACATGGATAAGCATGGTCATCTTTCAACTATCACCAGTCAGGTCAACTGTTAGAAGCTGCAACAGTTACAGGGAGAAAGCTGTTGCTGTAGTGTTGTTATATTGATTTAACACTTACATCAAACAGAAACAATCAGGCAAGATCTCATTGATTTAAGTTTGCAGTATTTTGCCAGACAAGTGATAATTCCCATTACCAGGAGAACAAAAGTAAAATTATGCTTCTATATGCTGTGTAGTTTATTACAAAGATGTATCAATTAAATTAGCAGCTACGTAATACTACATTTCACCTGCAGTCACTGTTGCAAGGGACATGTCTGGCTGGCCACAACTAACCATGGCAAAATCTGAAATTTTGGGGAGATTTATCAGGACCTGGAATAATCAGCTTGTAAATGCTGTGAGCAGCGGGGATTTTCCTGCTGTTTCATCTTCTCCTGTCTACAAGTATTGTTTATGCCAGTTGCTATGCTTTGATCCTTTAGTGTGGGTCAGTTGACTACTTTGCTCAGCTTGGTTAGTTTAGAGGAGAGCTCCTGATTGGCTAGCCTTCCTTGAAACTTTTCTGCTTTCTGCACTGAAGCTGCAGTGTATAGCGTGAGCTCTGTGCATTTCTATCCAGAATTGTTAGCATTTCTTGTATTCTGTTTAGCCTCTGAGGTTTTTTATTTTTTGTGTGCTTGTTTTTCATTACCTGCCTTTCCGAGGACATATTTTTATTTTATTTTTCCATTTACATAAATGACAACGAGTCTGTCATTTAGACTTTTTTTTTCTGTTTCACTGTTTGCCATAGTTTTATATTGTAATAGTACTAGTGTTTTCACATGTGGCGATGCCAACGATGTTTATTTTATGTTTAAGTATTTTGATTTTGGGAAAGGGGGGGTGATTTAAATTTTTTTTTTTGTTATATTTTTATATTTTTTTTTTCCACTTTTTTTTTTAAAGCTCCCATAGGGAACTATAACAAGCAATCATCTGTTTGCTTCTCTCATAGACTCCAATACATTAGCATTATAATCTATGAGGATTATGACATCGGCCAGGACATTTTGCGAATGCGCATTCGCGATCAAATGTTCGTGAACCGTGCGTTCACGGCCGGCCCCATTTACTTTAATGGCAGTTGACCCTGAAAAACCTTCAGGTCATATTTGCAGCCACCAAATGCACAAATAGTCCCATAACATGGACAGTGAAATACTAGAGGGGGATCAATGGCAAAAATTCCCACAAAAAATATGTATTTTAATCAGTGGACATTTTTATCTGTCTTAAAGGGAAACTCTCAAAAATGTGCCCTGCTAGAGCCTAGAAAAATGTTATTTTCAGCCATGGGAATACAGGCCCCAAACATTAGAAATTCACCTGACAGAAAAGAACAAGTGATTATGTGGCTGGAGGTATATTAGACGGTCAGTGGATAACAATTTTACTGTAGGCCAGTACAGGCCCCAAAAATTAGGCATTCATCTGACAGAAAAGAACAAGTGTGATTATGTGGCTGGAGGTATATTAGGCGTTCACTGAATAACAATTTTACTGTAGGCCAGTGGAGTACAGGCCCCAAAAATTAGGCATTCACCTGACAGAAAAGAACAAGTGATTATGTGGCTGGAGGTACATAAGGTGGTCATTGAATAACAATTTTACTGTAGGCCAGTGGAGTACAGGCCCTCAAAATTAGGCATTCACCTGACAGTAAAGGCCTTTTATGCCGCTGTATATACATAAGACAAGGACCATTCTTTGTTCTGGGTGGTGGCGGATATGTGTGGGCTGGCATGAGAAAATTCAATTACACGTGGTTGTGACAGGTGTTGAATTCCTCCGAGATCCATGCCTCATTTATTTTTAGAAATGTGAGGTAGTCCACACTGTCGTGAGCTAGGCGAGTGCGCTTATCGGTCACGATACCCCCTACTGCGCTGAACGTCCTGCACTGTCGGATAGGACACTCAACGAGGGGCAAGCCACGAGTTCCATGGCAAAATGTGCCAGCTCTGGCCACAGGTCAAGCCTGCACACCCAGTAGTCCAGGTGTTCCTCGCTTCTCAGAGAGTCCACATCGTCCGTTAACCCAATGTAGTCAGACACCTGTTGGTCTAGGCGTTCCCTGAGGCTGGATCCAGAGGGCGGCTGTAGATGGGTTGGCTGCAAGAATTATCTCATATCTGAAGTTATCAACACATCTTCAAACCTCCCTCTTCTTGCAGGCAGGGTAGGATTGGTATCCACACCTGTTTTGCTGTGGGTGGAAATTCAAAATGCCAGCACCCGCAACAGCAGAATGCAGCATCTCTCGCAGCAAGACCTGGAAATGCAGTATTTTGCCAGCCCTATTTGATGCTGGCAACATGTCCGCCATTTATTGTTTATACCGGGTGTCTAAGTACGTTGCCACCCAGTACTGGTCCTTGCTCTTTATGATTTTTATACGGGGGGGTCCCTCTTCAAACACTGGAGCATGAAGGCCCCCATTTGCACTAAATTGGAAGCGGTGGAGAACCCTGGCTCTGGCTCATCGCCCAGGATAATGTCGTCCTCGGTTTCCTCCCCCAAGCCATGGACAACACCAGAGATCCCCGAAAAGTTTGAATTCCCCCTCAAAGCCTGCTCTTCTCGCTCCTCCTCCTCACCCCAGCCTCCATCCTCCTCTGACTCCTCTTCACACTCCTGCTGATTAGTCTCAGATGGAGTAGCCCCCCCTGGGAATTCATTCAGCATTGCGACTTCCTCATCTTCCAGCTCCTGCTCCTCGACGACTTGATTAACGACACAACGCAATGCACGCTACAGAAAGAAGATGTAAGGTATGATGTCACTGATGGCGCCTGGCTGCGACTGACCAGTTTGGTGATCTCATCAAATGGCCGCAGAAGTCTGCTTGCGTCACGCATGAGCAGCCACTGGTGCAGTAAAAAGTAATCAAGCTCCCAGAACCTGTCCTGCTGCAGAGTTCGTACAGGTAGTCATTAACGTCAGGTTGCTGCTGAAGCAGCCTATCAATCATGTACTAGGTGGAGTTCCAGCGCGTCGGGCTGTCACAAATCAGACGTCTGACGGGCAGGTGGTGCCGCCGCTGAACGTCAGCAAGGCAAGCCATGGCCGTGTAAGATCTTCAAAAATGGACAGAGATTTTCCTGGCCTACCGGAAGACGTCCTGTACCCCGGGGTATTTGGCAGCGATTTCTGCCTGCTTCTCCTCCTTCTCCTCCCTATCTCCTGCTCCGTCTCTCCCTCTGAACTCCCCTCCTCTTTCTCTCTTGTGGGCACCCACATGACTTCAATCGACACTGCATCATCATCACCTTCACCACCACTGACATAAGAGATCTTGAGTAGGCAGCAACAGCGGGTACCACCCTCCTTGGGCCGATCTGGGTACTGTCGTCAGACCGCTGAGTGGTGGCCGTTGCTACCTCCTCTTCCTCATCCGATGCCAAAAATTGCTGCGCATCGGTAAGGTCTGGGAATGGATGGGAAAATAATTCCTCTGACTCGAGTGGAGGGGCTATGGTGGTGGTGGTGTCTTTGTGGGTGCACATAGCAGAGAGTGAAGAGGGTGAAGATACAGATGAAGAGGAGGGTGCAGAAGGCTGAGTGAGCCACTTAACCAACTCTGGTGCGTCCTTTGACGTAATCACACTCACCTTCTCCAACTTCCCACTTAGGCTCCGGCCTGGTGCACCTTCCTGACCCCTACCACCCCCGTGGAGCGGCCTGCCTCTTCCTATGCCTGTCATTTTCAAAATGACCCTGTGCAAAAGCCCTTAGAGAAGAGCAGTATTTTGTGGAAGCAGGTGTATCGCAGACCTCAATCAATATTTTGTGGAATTAGGTATATCAATCCCCTTAATCAGTATTTTGTGGAAGCAGGTGTATAGCAAGCCTCAATTAATATCTGGTGGAAGCAGGTATATAACACCCCTCAATCAGTATTTTGTGGAAACAAGTATATAGAACCCCTTAATCCAGGCATGTCCAAACTGCGGCCCTCCAGCTGTTGCAAAACTACAAATCCCAGCATGCCTGGATAGCTTACAGCTATTAGGGCATGCTGGGAGTTGTAGTTTTGCAACAGCTGGAGGGCCGCAGTTTGGACATGCCTGCCTTAATCAATATTTGGTGGAAGCAGGTATATCGCACCACTCAATCAGTATTTTATGGAAGCAGTGATATCAAACCCCTTAATCAGTGTTTTGTGGAAGCAAGTATATTGCACCCCTCAACCAGTTTTTTGTGGAAGCAGGGATATAGAACCCCTTAATTAGTATTTTGTGGAAGCAGGTATATTACACCCCTTAATCTGAATTTTGTGGAAGCAGGTATATAGAACCCCTTAATCAATATTTGGTGGAAGCAGGTATATCAAACCCCTTAATCAGTATTTTGTGGAAGCAGGTATATTGCAGGCTTCAATTAATATTTCCTGGAAGCAGGTATATCATTCCCCTTAATCAGTATTTTGTGGAAATAGGTATATAGTACCCCTTAATCAATATTTGTTGAAAGAAGGTATATCGCACCCCTCAATCTGTATTTTGTGGAAGCAGGTATATCAAACCCCTTATTCAGTATTTTGTGGAAGCAGGTATATTGCACCCTTCAATCAGTATTTTGTGGAAGCAGGTATATAGAACCCCTTAATCAGTATTTTGTGGAAGCAGGTATATCAATCCCCTTAATCAGTTTTTTGTGGAAGCAGGTATATAGAACCCCTTAATAAATATTTGGTGGAAGCAGGTATATCGCACCCCTCAATCTGTATTTTGTGGAAGCAGCTATATCATACCCCTTAATCAGTATTTTGTGTAAACAGGTATATAGAAACCCCTTAATCAATATTTTGTGGAAGCAGGCATATCACACCTATTGCAAATAATTGTTCCAATAGC
The DNA here is from genome assembly GCF_014858855.1 of Bufo gargarizans. Taxonomy (NCBI): domain Eukaryota; kingdom Metazoa; phylum Chordata; class Amphibia; order Anura; family Bufonidae; genus Bufo; species Bufo gargarizans. Next base: position 20,397,040 of record NC_058083.1, on the reverse strand, counting down.
GCTTGTCCCTCTATAAACCTGGGGTATCACAGCAGAACTGCACACAACTGCTGCACAATGCAAATGCACTATATACTTTCTATGTTAGAAAGTATATTATAGGTATATCACACCCCTCAATCAGTTTTTTTGGGGGGCAACCGGTATATCACACCAGTTGCAATTAGTTATTCCAATAGTGTTTGTCCCTCTATATAGCTGCGGTATCGCAGCAGAACCGCACACAACATGCTGCACAATACAAATGCACTATATTATACTTTCTATGTTAGAAAGTATTTTATTAGTATATCACACCCCTCAGTATATCACACCTATGGATGCACACCTATACCAGTCCTTAAAACGACTTTTGTGGCCCTATTAACTAGCGTTTAGTGTCCCTAACAGTCTGTCCCTGCTCCACAAAACATCCTCTATCTACACTTGCAAAACACAGAATGTAAAATGGCTGCCAGATCGAGTTCTGTTATAGGGTGGGGGTGTAGTAGAAAGAAAATCCCAGCAGACGTGTCTTCAATGCTAATAGAATTTATTTTGCAAGTAGCAATATGTCCATAAATAGGACGCGTTTCGGCTCAGTAGCCTTTCTCAACAGATCTGTTGAGAAAGGCTACTGAGCCGAAACGCGTCCTATTTATGGACATATTGCTACTTGCAAAATAAATTCTATTAGCATTGAAGACACGTCTGCTGGGATTTTCTTTCTACTACATGTGGTAATTATCCTATCCCGTGCGGCGTGCAACCCTGCGTGTGCCGGCCATACTTCCTTCTATATAGGGTGGGGGTGTGTCCATGTGCTGAAACATCTTAATTGGCTGTCCTGTCCCACCTGATAATTGTGTCATGGGTCAAATTTCGGAGCAATGCAAAAGAATATGGCACATGCAAACAATGCCATATGTTCGCATGTTCGGTGAATTGTGAACGAGCAAAGTTCTCTGTGAAACGACCGCAGGGCGAACTTGAAAGCCATCTCTAGTCCTCAGGACAGTGATACAGATGGATGCTGCGGGGCAGGGGAAAGGTGTTTCCCCTCCCCGTTCCTCTAGTGCCTGCAGCCTATCAGAGGCCGCTGCAGGCGACGCAATGACGTAATCGCGCCACCTGAGCAGTACAGCGCAGGACAAAGGCCAGAAGAGGCCTGCATCGCATTGCTGCCAGCCTGATTGAGGTAAGTATAAGTGGTTCTTTCTTTATATGGTACAATACTTGTTACTGGCACATGATTGGGGGGGGGGGGTTACTTGTTACTGGCACATTATTGAGGGGGCACTTCTTACTGGCACATTATTGGGGGGCATCTATGTGGGCACTTCTTACTGGCACATTATTGGGGGGCATCTATGGGGGGACATCTTACTGGCACATTATTGGGGGCACTGTTTAGGCATCTATGGGGGCACTTCTTACTGGCACATTATTGGGGGCACTTTTTACTGGCACATTATTGGCTGGCACTATGGGGGCATCTATGGGGGCACATCTTACTAGCACATTATTGGGGGCACTGTTTGGGCATCTATGGAGGCACTTCTTACTGGCCCATTATTGGGGGCACTTTTTACTGGCACATTATTGGCTGGCACTATTAGGGCATCTATGGGGGCACTTCTTACCAGCACATTATTGGGGGCACTAAGGGGGCATCTACTGAGGCCACAAAGAAGGGGTATTTTATATGGGGTGCACTATGGGGGAAGGGGGAGAGGAACACTATGGGGGCTTCTACTGAGGCCACAAAGAAGAGGTATTTTATATGGGGGGCTCTGTATAGAGGCATTTTATACTGGGACACATTATAATGGGTACTATGGGGAAGGGGGAAAGGAGTACTATGGGGTCATCAGGTACATCAAGGGGGCACTAAGAAGGGGTATTTTATACTTGCAAATTATGGGGGACACTCAGGGTATCTACTGGGGCACTATATATGCGGCCTTTTATACTGGTACATTATGGGGGCACTAGGAGGAAGGGGGAGATAAGCACTATGGGGGTATTTCCTGGGGGAACTATATAGGGGTATTTTATACTGCCACATTATGGGGCTCTATGGGGACATTAGCTCAACTGGGGGCATTAAAAGGGAGTATTTTTTGCATCGGCACACATTATAAGGCTACATTTTTTGTACTGTCACATTATAACGAGATTTATTACTACTGGGGGCATCATGGTGGGCTGTATTACTACTGGTGGTCTATGGGGAACATGACTACTAGTATGGGCACTTTAAGAGCATTATTACTTCTGGGGCACATTGGGGACATGTTAGGGGCACTGTAGGAGCACTATTACTACCATGTGTGCTCTAGCAGAGAATTATTACTATTGGTGGGACTTCAATCATTTTTGGGGGACGTTATGTTTACACTATTATTGTCAGGGACACTATTTGCTGGGCGCAGTTATTTTAGGGCACTGTGGGCCAATAATTATTGAAGGGCACTATCTGAATGGTACTACTATTATCAGGGGGTTTATCTGCTTCTGCAGTATAATATTGACGAGCACAGAGGCACAGTATTGGAGGTGGTAGGATGATTTGTCCAGAAGATGGGAAAATGATAGAAAAGTAGTAAACTAAGATTTTTTTTGTCAAACTGCAGAGATATGAAATGGCTAAAAAATGGTGGTCTGGTCTGAAAGGAGAAGATGAGGAAAGAGAAAATCTACATCAAAGGAGACGTCACTGGATGTAAGAGGTTTGGGGTGCTGTAGTACCCTGTATGTTTTGTAGTGATGGGAGGGTGGATATAGAATTTGGACCACACTGCCGCATCCTGGCCCCAGACTTCAGGTCACACTGTGGGTGTTCTGAATTCTGGGGCCTCACACCCATCTACTACATTATCTGTAGTGTTGAGCGCGAATATTCAAATTGCTAATTTTTTTCTCGAATATCGCGATTTCGAGATTTTGCGAATATTTAGAATATAGTGCTATATATTCGCGAAATCGAATATTAGTTTTTTTTTGTTTGTTTTTTTAATGCTCCAGTCAGTGCCCGTTGCCGCTTTTGCCGACTTCCGTGCTCATGGAGCGTCCCTATCACCATGGGAACGTCTCCATATACTAGAATGTACTGTCGGATTTGAGAATTGCGTTGAAATCGCAATTCGATTAATTCAAGTTATAATAATCGAATTGCGATTTCAACTTAAGCACTGCTATATCCCATATTCGTTAATTCTAGCCTAATATGGAATATAGCAGTGCTAAGTTGAAATCGCAATGCGATTATTTCGAGTTATATTAAATCGCATAGCAATTTCAACTTGGACCTGGTTTACTATGGTTGACTTCAATGGCTTGGTAGAATTTGCGAATATGACGAATGTATTTGTCATATTCCACAAAACGAAGATAACGAATGTATTCGTCTATTCCACAAAACGAAGATATTCTCCATCTTCGTTTTAGCTACCTATTCATCAACTTCGCTAATTCTAGCAATCATATAGGAAAGTTTACTATAGAGACAGCTAAGTTTAATTCACTATGCGATTATATTACTTAGCTTTTTTTTTTTTATAAATAGAATAATTATAATACCTGATAATTATTATAATTATTCTATTTATAAAAAAAAAGCTAAGTAATATAATTGCATAGCGAATTAAACTTAGCTTTCTCTATAGTCAACTTTCCTATATGATTGCTAGAATTCGCGAAGTTGATGAATAGGTAGCTAAAACGAAGACAGAGAATATCTTCGTTTTGTGGAATAGACGAATACATTCGTTATCTTCGTTTTGTGGATTATGACGAATACATTCGTCATATTCGCAAATTCTACCAAGCCATTAAAGCCAACCATAGTAAACCAGGTCCAAGTTGAAATCGCAATGCGATTAATATAACTCGAAATAATCGCATGGCGATTTCAACTTAGTACTGCTATATTCCATATTAGGCTAGAATTAACGAATATGGAATATAGCAGTGCTTAAGTTGAAATCGCAATTCGATTATTATAACTTGAATTAATCGAATTGCGATTTCAACTTGGACCTGGTTTAGTTGAGACCCAGCAGCAGCATCAAGTTGAAATCGCAATGCGAGTAATATAACTCGAAGTAATCGCATGGCGATTTCAACTTAGTACTGATATATTCCATATTCGTTAATTCTAGCCTAATATGGAATATAGCAGTGCTAAGTTGAAATTGCAATTCGATTATTATAACTTGAATTAATCGAATTGCGATTTCAACTTTTTACGTATATTCTTAATATTGCTCTAACTTCGTCTTTTAGAATATTCGTAATATTCTAAAAGACGAAGTTATAGCAATATAACGAATATTCTAAAAGACGAAGTTATAGCAATATAACGAATATTCTAAAAGACGAAGTTAGAGCAATATTACGAATAGTCTAAAAGACGAAGTTAGAGCAATATTACGAATAGTCTAAAAGACGAAGTTAGAGCAATATTACGAAATTTCGTAAAATACACATAGATTGTAATTTAGCTAATATACTGCTATAGTAATTTTTTTAATAGTGTACATCTTTAACAAAACTTAAGTTCAGAAGAGGCAAAAAAATTTGAGAAAAAAAAAAAAGATTATAGCACTATATTAGCTAAATTACAATCTATATGTATATTTTACGAAATTTCGTAATATTGCTCTAACTTCGTCTTTTAGAATATTCGTAATATTCTAAAAGACGAAGTTAGAGCAATATTACGAAATTTCGTAAAATACACATATTAGCCTAGGCATAGTCAATTTGTCATAGGCAATTTAGAGCCCTGTGGTAGAAATAGGAAGCACACTTACTATGGAGTCTTATGAGTTTTTCTATTTGGGCAAATAAACTTTCTTATAGCAGTTTGCAATTTCACATTTCGTAACCATAAGTTTAATAATCCTGCATGTTGTAATTTGGAGAAATGTGGAACAGGTCCATAAATAATCACTTGGAGATGAATTTCGCGGTAAAATGAAATTTAACTTCAATGAGGAAAAACCGTAGAAGACCATTTTTCTTGTATTTACTTTGTGAGAGTGGAGAATAAAGCATTTTGACAAAACTCAGCCATATCTCCTTCAGCAACACTAAGCCATTAATAACCTGAGGAACAGCAATCACATTTGGAGAGCAAAATCTAATTGGAAATTATATACTGAAATCACTTAAAGAGCTGTCAGCGAAATAATAAAATGTCTAAATACATTAACATTTGGAGGATTTGGAAACAGATATGTGAAAAATCAAACAATATGAGTTAAACTAAATGGTTTGATCCAAATTATTTAATATAATAAACATATCAATATATGAGATATCCCCCTGCTGTCACTGACAGCGTGGAAATTATAATTATCTCATCAGTGTAATAATGTGACATTTATCTCATATATATCTCATATCTATCTATCTATCTTTCTATTTCCCCTATATGGCACAAAGTATTGGACACACATCTGATTTCTTGTTTCATTCAGTTTCATTGCCACATATGTGTAAAATCCGGTCCCTAGCCATACAGTCTGCCTTTACGGACATTTGTGGAAGAATGGCTCGTTCTAACTCGCTCACTGAATTCCAGAGTGATCCTGTAATAGAATGTTCCAGCTGCCAGGGTCAGTTCATAACACCATTGATTGTGAGTGATATCATTGCAAGGTGCAAGGAACCACAGCAAATTAGCCACAAAGTGTAGACCATGTGAAGTTACAGAGAGGGGGCACTCAGTGCTAAGTCACCAATGCTCTGCTGACTCAATAATTGCAAAGTCCAGACCTCCTCTGATATCTGTCACGATAGGTAGATAAGCGGGAAAATAACCAAACACAGGAAAACAAACAGAACCAATGACTGGGCCCAAAAGCTCGGGAGAAAAGGGTCACCTCCTAGCGATTCCTAAAAATTTTCCCTAAACTGCTGTGCCCATGTGCATACCGTAATGGTGGATATGCACATAAGCTGTAGGCAAAAGGGAAGAGGCAACCTGCTTCTTTAAACCAGGAGGAAGCAAGCGTCTCCCTAGAGGCCTAGATAAAAGACACAAAGGGAAATAACGGAGAGGACTTATCTAGAGCAGAGCTGGAGCAGACGATCCACCACACATCCAGAGCTCACAGGAAAGAACTATAAACTGCACAGGCCACTGGGGAAAGAAGGGATAAATAGCCTCACTAACAATCAAAACCAGTACACCTGAGGGAAGGTGGATCCAGCTCAAACCCAAAACTAAACAAACAGAGAAGTCAGACACGTACAGCCAGTCTGATAAACCTCCGCACATTCACAGGGCAATGCGTGACAGAACCCCCCCCCCCCCTTCTATGGGTGACCTCCGGACACCCCGGACCAACTTTATCCGGGTGTGCCCTGTGAAAGGCCCGCACCAGGCAGCTAGCACTAACATCAGTAGCCGGAACCCTACCACCAGGTCCTGAAGGGAACCCCGAAGAACTCGTCGTCCTAGAGATCTCAAACTCCAAATTGCCATCCACCAGGATAGGGGGAGGTAGCAATGGAGATGGTTCTATAGGTTCCACATATTTCTTCAATAAAGACCTGTGAAACACATTATGGATCTTCCAGGACTGCGGAAGATCCAGACGAAACGCCACCGGGTTGACAATAGCAGAGATTTTGTAAGGGCCAATAAATCTTGGACCCAATTTCCAAGATGGTACCTTCAGCTTAATGTTTTTAGTAGACACCCACACCGAATCACCCACACACAGGTCCGGACCAGTCATACGTCTCCTGTCAGCCATCCGTTTATATCTTTCACTCGTCTTTTCCAAATTAACTTGGATCTCCCGCCAGATAGATGACAAGGCGGAAGAGAATCTCTCCTCTTCTGGCATCCCAAAAGATCCAGTCCCAGAAAAAGTACCAAACTGTGGGTGAAAATCATATGCGCCAAAAAATGGTGACTTATCAGTGTACTCCTGTCTACGGTTATTCAAGGCAAATTCGGCTAGAGACAAGAACAAGGACCAGTCATCCTGGTTCTCAGCAACAAAACACCTCAAATAGGTCTCCAGGTTTTCGTTAGTGCGCAAAATCACAGTTTTCCCAGAGGAACTCGGTGAATCGGTAATAAAGTCCACGGACAAATGCATCTAAGAAGGGATTCTGAAGGCCGAGTGTGAGCTACCTTTGCACGTGCACAGGTCTCACAAGCTGCCACATAACCCTCCACACCCTTGCGCAACCCTGGCCACCAGAATCTCCGGGAAATAAGATCTATGGTGGATTTGCTTCCAGGATGTCCTGCAAGCACTGTATCATGATGTTCCTTAAAGGGAATCTGTCACCTATTTTGACCATATAAAACCGTTAACATAGCAATGTGCAATAAAGTATCTTCATTCCAGCATGTGTCCTCTTTCTTTTATTCAACTTTTCATTCAGACGAAAAAGCAATTTTTCAGATATGCAAATTAAGTCTCAAGGTGCCCAGAGTGACGTTATTACTCTGCTCTGGTGCCCAGTAACGCCCCCCTGCAGTGCCCAGCCTTTATTTCAAGCCCAGCACGCCTCCTAAGAAATACATTTACTCCCACATACTTGCAAAACGGCGCCGCCCCCTCCACTACGTCATTTAATTTATTCACTGCACCGTCTATGCTTCCTCCTCTCTTGGCCTCCGAAATCCCGCGCAGGCGCAGTATCGCTGAGTGCCTGTACGATACTCCTGCTCCAGAGGGCAACAGCCTCAATAGTGTCACTGGGCATGCGCCGAGCCCAGTGATGTAATCAGAGCGCTGTTGCCCTCTGGAGCAGGAGTATCGTACAGGCACTCAGCGAAACTGCGCCTGCGCAGGATTTCGGAGGCCAAGAGAGGAGGAAGCATAGACGGTGCAGTGAATAAATTAAATGACGTAGTGGAGGGGGCGGCCCCGTAGGCCAAGAGAGGAGGAAGCAAGGACGGTGCAGTGAATAAATTAAATGACGTAGTGGAGGGGGCGGCGCTGTTCGGCAAGTATGTGGGAGTACATTTATTTCTTGGGAGGCATGCTGAGCTTGGAAGAAAGGCGGGCTGGGAACTGCAGGGGGGCGTTACTGGGCACTAGAGCAGAGTAATAACGCCCCTCTGGGCACCTTGAGACTTCATTTGCATATCAGAAAAATCTGAATGAATAGTTGAATAAAAGAAAGACGACCCATGCAGGAATGAAGGTACTTTATTGCACATTGCTATGTTAACGGTTTTATATGGTCAAAATAGGTGACAGATTCCCTTTAAACACCTTGTATCGCAGTTCAGCAGGAAAAAACAACTTGTCTGGAGGACAAGAATCAGCAGCCTCCTCCTGGGTCCCCAACACCTCCATCTCCAACTTGGGGTACAGAGCGGATTCCACCACCCCATCAGCCAAAATCGGAGCAGGATCCTCCGAATCACTCCCCCCAGGAAAACTATGTGACAACGCATCTGCCTTGACGTTTTTAACCCCAGGGCGAAAGGTGACCATAAAATTGAACCTAGTAAAAAACAGTGACCATCTAGCCTGTCTTGGATTCAGGCGCTTAGCAGACTACAGGTAAGCCAAATTCTTGTGGTCAGTATATACCGTAATTCCAACCAATGACGCCATTCCTTAAAGGCCAATTTGATGGCCAGTAATTCTCTATCTCCTACATCATAATTTCTTTCAGTGGCTGAGAGTTTCATGGAGAATAAAGCACACAGACGCCATTTGCTAGGGGATGAACCCTGCGAAAGAACTGCTCCGACCCCCACTTCTGATGCATCAACCTCCACGACGAATGGTTGAGACACATCAGGTTGCATCAGAATGGGAGCATACGCAAAACATTTCTAAATAGCAGAAAAGGCCTGTACTGCCTCATCCAACCAGACGGAGAAGTTGGCGCCTTTTTTAGTCATATCTGTCAAACCAAACCCAAACAAAAACAACCAGAGAAGTCAGACATGTGCAGCCAGTCTGACAGACCTCCGCACAATCACAGGGCAAGGCGTGACAATATCACCATCAATACAAAACTGTACTTCATGCAAGCCTTACATCTCCAAGTGTAGTACCCCAGAATAGGGTACTTGCAAAGTTGTTTAATTATGTAATGTTATGTCACGTTATTTGGTTTAGCGTATTAAACTCAGTATAACTTTGTATGAATTCATCAGGGTTAACAATCCTGCCCCTGTAGCAAGCTACGAGTTAGACTTACGTCTTCCCCTAGTCCAGTCAGTCAGTTTGAAGATGATGACGTGAGAGAAGCTACATGTGCTCACTCCTCAGAACACTAGGCCTACAGTGTACAACCCAGAAAAACACTATCTCTGAGAGATCCACAGAGTAAAAAACATCTCTACTTCACAGTACTCCCGAGAGTGAAAGGAAGAACTAGAAGTCCAGAATCTGCATGGCTGAGTATTGGAGTCAGTCAGTGAAGTATTTACTGTTTGAGGCTGATGGAGACTTTACTACAGTGAGAGGAGTATTGCTAATACACCCTCCCACACTTTGCCATGGTCCTCACCAACCATATCTTAATCTTGTACTCTTCAGCTGGGAATTACAGACAGATTTGCAAGAACCTTATCGCCAGCCTTAGATTATGCAAAGAGAGAGAGACTTTTGAGAGAAAGAGGAATGGATTACTACAACCCTCATCCTTTATTATATCTAGAGATGAGTGAATCGAATTCCAGGAATTATTCGATTCGCACCGAATCCGAATTTCCTCACGCTTCCTAAAATGGCTGCTGAACATGTGAGGACATGGAGCAAGGAACTCTGGGAACGAGGGATCACCCACAATGCCATGCATGCAACCAATCTTCAGCCAACCAGCCCTGTGATGTCAAAGCCCTATAAATAATCTCAGCCATCTTGTATTCAGCCATTTTCCAGTGTTCTTAGTGCAGGGAGAGACGTTAGCAGGCGCTAGGGAAAGTGCTAGGAAAAACTTGAAAACTTATATTTTGCTCAATAGAAGTTCAGGGAAAGAGCATTAAAAGTGTAGGGAAAGGATAGGGAGGAATCATTCGACATTATTGAAGCAGAACAGGGTCCAATAGGGGAGGTTACAGCCTGGGTAACAAGAACAATCCTATTACACCTTGCTGCAATGACTGCGGATCCAAATTGCCATTATACAGCTGCTCATTTCAGGTTTGCAATAGCTCTGTAATTCCAGCAAACCATTCTTGTTATTGGGGTCTTATTAGCCCTTGTGGGGTGCAGTTATATATATATGTTTTAAAGCCTTTTTTGGCGTGTATTAGTGGGGTAAAAAAAGGGGCTTATTAGCAGTTGTGTTGAAGTGAGAAAATTACAACTCTTTTTTAGCGTGTCTTAGTGGCAAAAAAAATAAAATTATTTGCCATTCACGGTTGCAGTTATATGTTCTAATCCTTTTTTTGTTGTGTATTAGTGGGGGAAAAAGGGGGCTTATTAGCCGTTGTGTGTTGAAGTGAGAAAATTGCAGCCCTTTTTGGCGTGTATTAGTGGCAAAAAAATGTATTTGCCGTTCACGTCATGGCCGCAGTTATACGTTCTAAAGCCATTTTTTGGCATGTATTAGTGGGGAAAAAGAAAAAGGGCTTATTAGCCATTGTGTGGTGAAGTGAGAAAATTAAAGCCCCTTTTGGTGTGTATTAGTGGCAAAAAAAACTTTATTTGCCATTCACGGCCACAGTTATATGTTCTAAAGCGCTTTTTGGCATGTATTAGTGGGGAAATAAAAAGGGGCTTATTAGCTGTTGTGTGGTGAAGTGAGAAAATTGAATCCCTTTTTGGCGTGTGTTAGTGGGGGGGGGGAGAAGCGTATTAGCTGTTGTGTGGTTAAGTGAAAAAATTACAGCCCTTTTTGACATATATTAATTTCCTTTCTATTTACTTATTTGATCTAACAGTATGTCAGACAGAGAAGTGACAGGCCCCGCCCAGGTGAGTGGCACAATTCTAAATGTTTCTGGCGCAGGCACAGGTCGAAGCAGAGTAAGGGGGTGTGGCAGCAGGGGTTATTTTGAGAGGCCTGAGCTCCCAGTGTCAGCTAGCGGTCATGTCTGACTCGGTAATCCACTTTGTCCCAAGTGACATCAGACACCACCAGGGTCGTCTTTACCAAGGGGCAAAAGGGGCAGCTGCCCCAGGCCCAGTTGCTCCTGGGGGGCCCAAGGCAGCTGCCTCTTGAGCCCTGCTAGCCACTGCCCTGGGTGTCAGGCTGTCAGCTACACAGGGGGTGCTGCCATGCCATGCCTGCCGGCACTGAGTCCATGCATCGTACTTTTAGAACTGTGAATGTGATCTAGGACCTTAGATGACATCATCACCATGTGACCAGTAACCTAGCAATATTACTGGTCACATGGCTATGAGGTCATCACAGGTCCTAGCAGGAGTGTTGCAGAAGTTACCTGTGGAGCTTTTTTGTTTGAAGATTGCATCAGAAAAAGGTGACAGGGGCTGTTATGCTAATATACTGTAAACTACTGTATAGTGGGGTGCTGTATACTGTGTGGGGGCCTGTATACTGTGGGGGCTGTATACTGTGTGGGACTGTATACTGTGGGGGGCCTGTATACTGTGGGGGGGTCTGTATACTGTGGGGGGCCTGTATAGTGTGTGGGGCCTGTATAATGTGGGGGCTGTATACTGGGTGGGGGTCTGTATACTGTGTGGGGGCCTGTATACTGTGGGGGAACTGTATACTGTGTGGGACTGTATACTGTGTGGGACTGTATACTGTGGGGGGCCTGTATACTGTGGGAGAGCTGTATACTGTGTGGGACTGTATACTGTGTGGGACTGTATACTGTGTGGGACTGTATACTGTGGGGGGACTGTATACTGTGGGGGTCTGTATACTGTGGGGGCCTGTATACTGTATACTGTGGGTGGTGTATAGTGTGGAGTGCTATACTGCTGTACTGTATAGTGTGGGGGGCTGTATCGTGTATAGTTTGGGGTGCTGTATACGGTGAGGTGCTATACTGCTCTACTGTATACTGTGAGGTGTTGTATACTGTGGGGTGCTGTATACGGTGGGCTGCTATACTGCTCTACTATATACTGTGGGGTACTGTATAGTGTGGGGTTCTATACTGCATACTGTGGGTTGCTGTATACTATAGGGTGCTATACTGCATACTGTGGGATGCTGGGGTGCACTGTAACACTAGGGTGAGCCGAGCCCTGGTCTCCTTCCTGCAGAGCGGTGCCCACTTCCAGCCTGAGCCCAGATGCCCAGAGCACTGATCCTGAGCCGCTGGAGTCTTCAGAACTGGAAGTATTTATATCACTGTACTCTACCAGGTGTGTGGATTTTTTGTGTGTGTGTTGTGGTGGAAGGCGTGATTGCCTGCTAAGGTGTGGGAAGGCGGGATCCAGGGGGCCCAAGTAAATTTTGGCCCAGGGTCCAATCAATATTAAAGACGGCCCTGGACACCACCAGCCAGGAGTCGGTGGGTTCGTCAGATACAACCCTTAGTTGGCATGGCCCAGGAGCAGGCCCTGTGCCCTCACCTCTCCTCAACCTGCCTCTGTCCTTTTCTGTTCCCTCAGCTAGAGAAGTACTATATGCTGTGGGCTCAGCTCCTCTATACAGCAAGGATGAGCTACTAGAGGACAGTCAGCAGCTACTGCCCAGCCAAGATCCAGAGGAGACATCCACTGCTTTCTCCGGTAGGCGGGCAAGTAGTGATGAGGAGAGTGGCGTGGGAGCTGGTGTTGCGAGCTGTCAGGCTCATGGCTCAGAGATCGTTGAGGAGGACATCAGTGACACACAGACAGTACTCGATGATGATGTAGCCGATCGCAATTGGGAGGCGGGTGACGAAGGGGCTTCATCGTCATTGGGAGAAGAGGGTGGCAGCGGTGGAGTCAGCAAGTCGGTACCGGCAGATAAGAACCATTTGGCCCATCTAGTCTGCCCAATATACTGAATACTATGAATAGCCCTTGGTCCTATCTTATATGAAGGATGGCCTTATGCCTATCCCATGCATGCTTAAACTCCCTTACTGTATTTGCAGCTACCACTTCTGCAGGAAGGCTATTCCATACATCCACTACTCTCTCAGTAAAGTAATACTTCCTGATATTACTTTTAAACCTTTGCCCCTCTAATTTAAAACTAGCAGTTTTTCTTCTTTTAAATATTCTCTCTAAATATTCTCTCCTCTTTTAGAACAAGCAAGTATGTGGCTGGCTGGAGGTAGATTACACGGTCATTGGATATCAATTTTACAGCAGGCCAGTGGACTACAGGCCCCAAAATTTATGCATTCAGCGTACATAAAAGTACAAGTAAGTATGTGGCTGTCACGGAAGGTGTACAGGAAACAAGACAACACAAAATGAATATATGACTCACTGGATCCAAAACTAAGGAACAAAAAGGGAGACCCCTGCATCAGACCTGGCACTCTCCCTGACTGCTCAGCCTATGCGAAAATCCCAATGGTAGATGATCGCATATCCTCGTTCCTCGACTGTATAACACCTGAACACCCTATAATAGTGAGGGGACACGACCACCGGCTCCCTACACTAGACACGGAGGGAGTCAGGGTCACCTGGGATCCAGCAAACAGAAAAACACAAAAGAATGCACAACACTTATCTTGTAGAAGACTGGGAAATAGGATCAGCATACACACACACTCCAGGAAGTTGTATAAACCGCACACTAATGCATTATGGGGAGGAATTTAAAGGGATGCAATCAGTCCAACTACATGACAGCTGAGAGAGGCTAACGAGATGAGGAACTGAAAGCAAAACAAAGGAAGCTCAAGGAGGAGGTTCTGAAAGGCATCTGTCAGAGCTTCTCAGATGTCTGGTGGTGACAGTGGGTGGCTAGAGGTAGATTACACGGTCATTGGATATCAATTTTACAGCAGGCCAGTGGACTACAGGCCCCAAAAATGATGCATTTAGCAGACAGAAAAGAACAAATATGTATGTGGCTGGATGGAGGTAGATTACAGGGTAATTTGATATAATTTTTACAGCAGGCCAGTGGACTACAGGCCGCAAAAATTATGCATTCAGCGTACAGAAAAGATCAAGTGATTATGTGGCTGGAGGTCTATTAGACGGTCAATGGATATCAATTTTACTGAAGGCTTGTACAAATACAGGTCAAATATATATGTTTAAAAGAACTAAAAATATAAAATTGGATTAAAAACATGGCAAACTAAATCCCCCTTCTTTAAAAAATCCCTAATGATAATAGTTAAAACACTTGGTCGTCACAGATGAATTCTTCCAAGGCCCAAAATATTAGGCATTCACCGGACAGAAAAGGCCTTTTATGCCGATGTATTTACCTAAGACAGTGACCATTATTTGTTCTGGGTGGTGGTGGATATTTGTGAGCTGTCATGAGGAAATTCAATTAAATGTGATTGACACTTTACATGTGTTGAATTTCTCCGAGATCCATGCCTCATTCATTTTTAGAAATGTGAGGTAGTCCACACTGTTGTGAGCTAGACGAGTGAACTTATCGGTCACGATCCCCCCTGCTGCGTTGAACGTCCTTTCGGACAGGACACTGAACGAGGGGCAAGCCAAGAGTTCCATGGCAAATTGTGCAAGCTCTGGCCACAGGTTAAGCCTGCACACCCAGTAGTTCTGTTTCCTCGCTTCTTAGAGCATCCACATCGGCTGTTAACCCGATGTAGTCGAACAACTGTCAGTCTAGGTGTTCCCTAAGGCTGGATCTGGAGGGCGGTTGTCGATGGGTTGGCTGCAAGAATGATCTCATATCCAGTGACCAACATATCTTCAAACCGCCCTCTTCTTGCATGCGCTGTTGGATTGGTACCTGCAACTGTTTCTCTGTGAGTGGAAATTCCTCTGCCAACGCCCGCAAAAGCAGAATGCAGCATTTCTCAAAGCAAGGCCTGGGAGTGCTGCATTCTGGCAGCCTTCTGTGATGCTGGTAACATGTCCGGCATTTTGTGTTTGTATTGGGGGTCTAAGTACGTTGCCACCCAGTACTGGTCCTTGCCATTTATGCTTTGTATACGGGGGTTCAAACACTGGAGCATGAAGGCTCCCATTTGCACTAAACTGGAAGCAGTAGAGTGGCCTGGCTCCTGTTCATCGCCCAGGATAATGTCGTCCTCGGTCTTCTCCCACCAGCCATGTACGACACCAGGGATCCCAGAAAAGTTTAAAGCATGCTCTTCTTGCTCCTCCTCCGCCCTGGCACCATCTTTCTCTGACTCCTCTTCAAACTCCTGTTGACTTGTCTCAGATGGAGTAGCCCCCCCCCCCCCCGGGAATTCATCCAGTGTGTTATTTTGCCCTGTTTCAGTGCGCTCAGCAGATTGGCACCGTTGTCGCACACCACTTTACCAACTGTCAAATTGAGCGGGGTTAGCCACTGATCGGCCTGTGACCGCAAAGCTGAAAGGAGTGCAGGACCGGTGTGGCTCTTAGCTTCCAGGTACAACAGTCGCAGAACAGCATGGCAACATCTCACCTGGCACGTTGAATAGGTTCTGGGGAGCTTGGGGGGCACAGCGGAAGAGGGGGTAGCAGTGGAAAAGGAGGAGACGGAGGATGGAGTAGGAGGATGATAAGAAGAGGCAATCTGTGGTGGTAACACCAAATCCACACGGGTGCCATGGGTTGCATGCTTGACGGACGTGGGCAGTAAAAGTTATGTACCTTCCCTGCCCGTGTTTGCTAGACCACGTGTCTGTGGTCAGATATATCTTGGCACTGACACTGTGTGCCAGAGATACATTCACTTGCCGCTGAATGTGGCCATATAGCTCCGGGATGCCCTTCTGGGAGAAATATTTCCTTCCGGGAACCTTCCATTGCGGTGTGCCAATGGCTACAAATTTTCTCAAGGCCTCCGATTCTGTCATGGTCTTACCTTCTTACTGTTCTCCTTCGTTTGACATGTGCTGGCGGCCATCTTGGTTTCTGGGTTTCTTGTAGCCTCCCACCCTGCGGCTTCTCCTTCCCACTGGGAGGAGCTGGATGCCTAGCTCATATATATAGGAGGTCTGTGGCTTCAGTTCCTTGCTTGGTCCTCCTGTGTTCACATGCTTCTAAGACTGCTGCTGCTTCTGGTTCCTGATCCTGGCCTCGTCTGACTACCCCGTTGGTTCCTGATCCCGGCTTCGTCTGACTACCCTGCTGGTTCCTGATCCAGGCTTCGTCTGACTACCCTTCTGGTTCCTGACCTCTGTCTACGCAAGACCCTGCTTCGGTTTAGCCATCCGTTTGGACTTTTGTTTACAGCTTGATTTTCAATAAAGCCTTCTTATTTCCACTTATCTCTTGTTGTACGTCTGGTTCATGGGTCCATGACATTAGGACCAAGCCATGAATTTTGACGGTACAGGGCCATCCTCGCTACCTACGCTGGTTGCCAGACTTGATCAGCAGGATCACCTGTTGGGTCGGTTCGCTGTGGCGTTGCAAACCCTGCTTGAACGCACGGCTCATTTCGCTTCCGTTGCCGATGGGTCGGTTGTCGCTCCTGGGCCCGCTCCTACTGCCGCTCCGGTTGTTGCGCCAGAGTCTACCCCGACACCTGTTGCTGCGCCTGCGGTGTCTCGGGGTATGACCGGTTCTGCCCCCCTTCCACAGCGCTTTGGGGGAGAGCCAACTCAGTGCCGAGGTTTCCTTAACCAGGTGGGCATTTATTTCGAGTTGCTGCCACATGCCTTTCCTACTGAGAGATCAAAGGTGGGCTTCTTGATCTCGCTGCTCTCGGACAAGGCCTTGGCCTGGGCCAGCCCTTTATGGGAGAACAACAATCCGGTGGTTGCCGAGTTTTCCGGTTTTGTTGCTTCTCTTCGGAAGGTATTCGATGTGCCGGCTCGTGCTGCCTCTGCTGCGAAGCTCCTTATGTCCATCAGACAGGGTTCACGATCCGTAGCTGAATACGCCATTGAGTTTCGTACCCTGGCAGCAGAGGTGGGCTGGAATAATGAGGCTCTGGTCGCTGCTTTCTCTCATGGTCTCTCGGATGCCTTGAAGGATGAGGTTGCAGCTAAGGACCTACCAGTGGAGCTCGAGTCTCTTATTTCTTTCCTGATTTTGATTGACACCAGACTCAGGGAGAGACCTTCCTTTAAGGAGAGCCTGCGGAGGTCTTCTAACAGATTGGCGCCTACGTTTGCTGTCCCACCCGTGCCTCCCTCTCCTCCCACGCCTCCTGGGGATGACTCGTCTGGGGGTGAACCCATGCAGCTGGGGTTTGCTCGCCTGTCCGAGGGGGAGAGGGTACTCCGGAGACGCGAGGGCCGATGCATGTACTGTGGTCTCGGTGGGCATTTTCGGTTGGCATGTCCGAACCGTCCGGGAAACGCTCGCACCTGAGATCCTGTCAGGGGCAGATCTTGGGTGGAGTCTCCTCGTCCCCGGTTTCCCGTGTTGACAAACCACTGATCACTGTTGTCCTCTCCTGGGTCGGGGGCTCAGTGACGACCCAGGCGTTGGTGGACTCTGGTGCTGGTGGTTTGTTCATTGATAGTGTGTTCGCTGCCGCCAATTCCATTCCTCTGCAGCCTCGAGGTTCCCCACTGGCTCTTGAGGCGATAGACGGCAGACCCCTTCTGCCGCCACACGTGACTCATGAGACCCTTCCAGTGGGGATAGCCATTGGTGCCGTTCACAGAGAGTCGGTCTGTCTCCAGGTGATTTCGTCTCCACACTACTCGGTGGTCTTGGGGTACCCCTGGCTCCAGAAGCATAATCCGACTTTCGATTGGAGATCGGCCGAGATCCTCTCGTGGTCACCGCAGTGTGGGGCTAGTTGCATCCATGGGCCTGTCAAGTTGCTGTGTACTTCCTCGGACTCTCTGTTGCCTCCTGAATACGAAGAGTACCGGGATGTATTCGATAAGGTGCGCGCGGTTGCCCTACCTCCGCACCGCCCATACGATTGTGCCATAGAGTTACAATCTGGTGCCGTTCCTCCTCGTGGCAAAGTCTATCCACTGTCGGTAGCGGAGAATGAGGCCATGGAGGAGTACGTGAGGGAGGCGCTTTCACGCAGACACATTCGCAAATCCTCATCCCCGGCAGGGGCTGGATTTTTCTTTGTGAAAAAGAAGGGCGGTGAGTTGAGGCCTTGCATCGATTACAGGGGTCTCAATCGCATCACGATCAAGAACGCTTACCCGATACCCTTGATTTCCGAGCTGTTCGATCGCCTCAAAGGGGCCACGGTCTTTACCAAACTCGACCTGAGGGCGGCATATAACCTGGTAAGGATCAAGGCGGGCGATGAGTGGAAGACCGCGTTTAACACCAGGACCGGTCATTATGAATCCTTGGTTATGCCCTTTGGGTTGTGCAATGCGCCCGCAGTCTTCCAGGAATTCATCAACGATGTTTTCCGTGACCTGTTGCAGCAGTGTGTGGTGGTCTATTTGGATGACATCTTGGTATATTCTGAATCCATGGAGGCCCACATTATGGATGTCAGACGAGTGTTGCAACGGTTACGAGAGAACAGGCTGTTCGGTAAGCTTGAGAAATGCGAATTTCACCGATCCCAGGTAACCTTCTTAGGTTACATCATTTCCGCTGAGGGGTTCTCCATGGATCCTGAGAAGGTTTCGGCTGTCTTACAGTGGCCCCAGCCCAGTGGTCTCCGTGCCCTGCAGCGCTTTTTGGGCTTCGCCAATTATTATCGGAAGTTCATCAGGGACTTTTCTATGCTAGCCAAGCCTCTCACGGATCTGACCAGGAAGGGCAGTAATTTCCAGGTCTGGCCGCTCGAGGCCATCCGAGCTTTTTAGGCTCTAAAGTCCGCCTTTGTGTCGGCTCCGATTCTGTCGCATCCCAACCCTGGGTTGCCCTTTGTCCTCGAGGTGGACGCGTCTGAGGGTCCTCTGCTTCCTTGTGGGTTTTACTCCCGGAAACTGTCTTCCGCGGAGTGCAACTATCAGATTGGTGACAGGGAGTTATTGGCCATCGTGCAGGCCCTTAAAGAATGGAGGCACTTGCTCGAGGGTTCGGTGGTTCCGGTTCTCATCCTGACGGACCACAAGAATCTGACCTACCTTTCTGAGGCCAAGAGATTGACACCACGTCAGGCCAGATGGGCTCTGTTCTTGTCACGTTTTAATTACGTGGTCTCCTACCTACCCGGTTCCAAGAACATCAGAGCGGATGCCTTATCACGGCAGTACTCCGAGCTGTCCGGGGAGGAGTCGATTCCGACTTCGGTCATACCTCCGAATCAGATCCTGGCCGCCATTCGCACCAGCCTGACCTCTCCCCTGGGTGAGCAGATTTTGGCGGCTCAATCTGGTGCTCCCTCTGGGAGACCCAACGGCAGGTGTTTTGTGCCTGAGGAGTTGCGCACTCGGTTGTTGCGAACCTACCATAACTCCAAGGCCGCGGGGGCATCCTGGAAAGAATCAGCTGTCCTGGGCTGTTTCACGTCTGTTCTGGTGGCCTTCTCTACGTTCCGACATCGCCGCATATGTAGCGGCATGCTCCGTTTGTGCCCAGAGTAAGTCCCCTCGGCACCTTCCGTTGGGCCTTTTGCAACCCATAGCCACCGGGGAGCGCCCATGGTCACACCTGGGGATGGATTTCATTGTGGACCTCCCTGCATCCCGAGGCCATACGGTCATTCTCATGATTGTGGATCGGTTTTCCAAAATGTGCCACTGTGTTCCTCTCAAGAAGTTACCCTCTGCACAAGAGTTGGCCACGATTTTCGCCAGGGAGGTCTTCCGGTTGCACGGTTTGCCCAAGGAGATTGTGTCGGATCGGGGGAGTCAGTTTGTGTCCAGGTTCTGGCGCGCCTTTTGCTCCCAGTTGGGGATTCATCTCTCTTTCTCCTCGGCCTACCACCCTCAGTCCAATGGGGCCGCAGAACGATCCAATCAGGCCTTGGAGCAATTCCTTCGTTGCTATGTCTCCGATCACCAAGACAATTGGGTTGACCTCCTGCCTTGGGCTGAGTTTGCCAGGAACACGGCGGTGAACTCTTCCTCTGGGACGTCTCCCTTCATGGCCAATTATGGGTTCCAACCTGCCGTGTTACCGGAGGTATTCTCTCCCCAGGATATTCCGGCTGTGGAGGATCACCTTTCCGTCCTACGTGCTTCTTGGGTACAGATCCAGAGGTCCCTTGAGGTCTCTGCGCAGCGCCAGAGACTCCAGGCTGATCGCAGACGAGCGCCCGCTCCTTCCTACCAGGTCGGAGACCGTGTATGGTTGTCCACCCGCAACCTCAACCTTCGAGTGCCCACTCCCAAGCTGGCGCCTCGCTTTGTTGGTCCCTTCCGAGTGCTTCGCAGGGTAAACCCGGTAGCCTATGCCCTTGCGCTTCCTCCTGGCATGCGGATCTCCAACGTGTTTCATGTCTCCCTGTTGAAGCCATTGGTGTGTAATCGTTTCACTTCCTCGGTTCCTCGGCCCCGTCCGGTCCAAGTGGGCAATCGTGAGGAATATGAGGTGAGCAATATCCTGGACTCACGCCTGGTCCGCGGCCGGTTGCAGTTTTTGGTCCATTGGCGTGGTTATGGTCCAGAGGAGCGTTCCTGGGTTCCCTCCGCAGATGTCCATGCTCCTGCTTTGCTCCGAGCCTCCCACGCACGCTTCCCTCAGAAACCGTTCCTTACTCCGCGGAGGAGGGGCCCTTGAGGGGGAGGTACTGTCATGGTCTTACCTTCTTACTGTTCTCCTTCGTTTGACATGTGCTGGCGGCCATCTTGGTTTCTGGGTTTCTTGTAGCCTCCCACCCTGCGGCTTCTCCTTCCCACTGGGAGGAGCTGGATGCCTAGCTCATATATATAGGAGGTCTGTGGCTTCAGTTCCTTGCTTGGTCCTCCTGTGTTCACATGCTTCTAAGACTGCTGCTGCTTCTGGTTCCTGATCCTGGCCTCATCTGACTACCCCGTTGGTTCCTGATCCCGGCTTCGTCTGACTACCCTGCTGGTTCCTGATCCAGGCTTCGTCTGACTACCCTTCTGGTTCCTGACCTCTGTCTACGCAAGACCCTGCTTCGGTTTAGCCATCCGTTTGGACTTTTGCTTACAGCTTGATTTTCAATAAAGCCTTCTTATTTCCACTTATCTCTTGTTGTACGTCTGGTTCATGGTTCCATGACAGATTCCACCAGTTTATATGGCAGTATTTGGCGGGCTAGCAGTTTCGACAAGACAGCGGTCAGCCATTGGGCAAGAGGGTAGCCAGTGTCATCATCTTTTTACACTCAAACATTTGGGCCACGGAAACCTGCATTTTGCCAGATGAACGCGACGACGGCATGGTGGAAGGTGGAGTAAAGGACAAATGGGAGGAAAGAGGAGAAGGAGAAGAGGCAGGACGTGGAGCGCCGAGAGTGTAGCTTTGTGGGTTCTGACAGCGTTGCTCCCACTGGGCTTGGTGATGGGAGGCCAGATGCCTTCTTAAGGCGGTCGTCCCTTGGTGAGTATTGGGCTTACTGCGACTTATGCATTGACAGCACAGGTTGCAGATGGCAACACTATTGTCACCAGTGGACACGTTAAAAAAAGCCCACATTGCAGAGCCATGTGCTGGCGTCCTGGGAGCGCCAGATGTGACTGTGCATGGTGGATGGCTCGTTCCAGATACATTAGCAGTCTGCTTTTTGCCTCCTGTGCACTATAAGTTCTGCCTGCTTCTCCTCCTCCTCCTCCTCCCTATCTGCTGCTCCGTCTCTCCCTCTAAACTCACCTCCTCTTCCTCTCTTGTGGGAACCCATATGACGTCCATCGACATGTCATCATCCTCACCTTTACAACCACTGAAATTAGAGATTTCGGAGTAGGCAGCAACAGCGGGGATCACCCTCCTTGGGCTGATCTGGGTACTGTCGTCAGACTGCTGGTTGGCGACCGTTGATACCTCCTCTTCCTGATCTAAAGCCAAGAATGACTGCGCATCGGTAAGGTCTTGGAATGGATGGGAAAATAATTCTACTCGAGCGGAGGGGATATGGTGGTGGTGTCTTTGGGGATGCACAAAGCAGAGAGTGAGGAGGGTGCATATACAGACGAAGAGGAGGGTGCAGAAGCAGAAGGCTGAGTGAGCCACTCAACCAACTCTGGTGCGTCCTTTGACGTAATCACACGCACCTTCGGTAACACAGCAAAACCGCAAACAAATGCTGCACTACCCAAATGCACTATATAGAAAGTATATTATTGGTATATAAAACCCCTGCCTAAATCCCTTTTTTTGGGGGGCAACTGGTATATCACACCAGTAGAAATTATTTGATCCAATAGCGTTTGTCACTCTGTTTAGCTGCGTTAACACTGCAAAACCGCAAACAAATGCTGCACTACTGAAATTCACTTTATAGAAAGCATATTATTGGTATATAACACCCCTGCTTAAATCAGTTTTTTGGGAGGTAACTGGTATATCACACCAGTTGAAATTATTTGTTCCAATAGCGTTTTTTACTCTGTGTAGCTGCAGTAACACAGCAAAACCGTAAACAAATGCTGCACTACTCAAATGCACTATATGGAAAGTATATTATTGGTATATCACACCCCTGCTTCAATCAGTTTTTTGGGGGAGCAACTGGTATATTACACCAGTTAAAATGATTTGTTCCAATAGCGTTTGTCACTCTGTGTAGCTGCGGTATCACAGCAGAAACGCACACAACTGCTGCACAATACAAATGTACTATAATATACTTTCTTTGTTAGAAAGTATATTATAAGTATATCACACCCCTCAGTAAGACACACCTATCGATAGCACACCTATACCTGTCCTTAAAAGGACTTTTGGGGCCCTATTAGCTAGCGTTTGGTGACCCTAACAGTGTGTCCCTGCTCCACACAGCAACCTCTCCCTACACTGGCAAAAGACTGAATGTAAAATGTCTGCCAGCTCTTTTTTTTTTTTTTGGGGGTGGGGGTATGTCCATGTGCTGAAACGTCTCAATTGGCTGTCCTGTACCACTTGATGGATGTGTCATGGGTCAAAGTTCTTAACAATGTAAAAGAATATGGCACCGGCAGACATCGGCATATGTTCACCCGTTAGAGCAAAGTTTGCCGCGAAACGACCGCCGGGCGAACCGCAAGGCCATCTTCTATGCGGATGAACAACGTCATTCCACTGATTCATATCCTGGAAAAGATGCTGGTAAATCTAGCTGGTCAGGGGACTGGAGACGTGGCACCTACATCTCACGGCCACATGAGCCCTGTGGAGGCTGAACTGGAGGAGGGGGAAATTGGAGCACCAGCAATGTGTAGTGAAATAAGTGTTTTTTCTACACAGGTGACAGGAGAGGAGGAGTAGGAGCAGCCAGAAGAGCAAGAGGGAGATGAGGAAGATGAGGCAGATGACCCAGACACACCTTGGCAGTATGCAGTGGAGATGGAGGCAGGGAGTCCCTCCGAGTCACTTGCGCAAATGGCCCGATGCATGCCCACTTACTTGCGTAATGACAGCCGAATTGTCACCATTCGGCAGAGGAATGACTACTGGCTCTCCACCATGTTAGACCCTCACTACCGGTCCAAAATAGGGGACTTTTTTACACCCGCTGAGAGGGAGGACAAACTGAACTACTATAGAGACATCCTATGTAGTCAGTTGGCCGCTGCCTATCTGCGCCATCGTCCATCCTCTCGCAGGTCTGACCAGGGGGCCCTTTGCACTCACATTCCACTGCCGTGGCTGCTGGGGACGGGGTGGCAGGAGCAGTAACAGCTCCATCAGCAGCAGCCATAGTCTAAAGTCGCTGATGAGCAGCTTTCTTCACCTGCCTAGTGAAAAAACTACTCACCATGAGCAGCAGCTAGACCTGGAGCAGAACCTGAACCAGCAGAAGGTGGCATACCTGGCCAGCACCCTTCCATCCCACATTGAAGATCTACTGGACTACTGTGCAGCCAAACTAGATTTGTGGCCGCAACTGGCAGAGTTTGCCCTTGAAAAGCTGTCCTGCCCAGCCAGTAGTGTGGCATCAGAGCGGGTATTTAGTGCGGCGGGCCATAGTTACCCCAAGGAGAACTCGCCTGTGGACCCAAAATGTGGACGGACTGACCTTTGTCAAGATGAATCAGGCGTGGATCAGCTGGGATTTCCACCCACCAATGCCTGATGCATCAGATTAGATCATCCATGCTGCCTCACCTAAACCTAATCAAAAGAGACCGGTTTCTTCTGGCTACCTGCCTCAGCTACTATTCTGATGCTGCCACACGCCTGATGCCACACAGCTGATGCAAAGTGCTCCTTCTTTCACTCACCATTGTCAGTGGGTACTGTTTGTGCCACCTACCTCCCCACTCTGTCACTGGGTCACTCTGTGGTCTCCTGATGCTGCTGCTACTTCCACACTATGTCACCTTGCCACTTTTTGGTCTCCTGATGCTGCTGCCACCTCCACACTATGTCACCTTTCCACTATGTGGTCTCCTGATGCTGCTGCCTCCTCCACACTATGTTATTGGTCCACTCTGTGGACTTCTCATGCTGTTTCCACCGTCCCCACTTCATGACTGGGACACTATTTTGCCTTTTTGGCCTGGTTGACATCATAATTTATTTGACCCTTCTTCTGATCTGTCAGAAGGAAGGAAAAATGAGACAAACAATGGATACTGTCTGTGTAGCAGCTGTAAGGCCTGTATGGTCCCATCAGAATTGGCTTATGATTTGATAGCCAAAGCAGGATTAGGTTCAAAACACAGAAGACATGCAAATATTTCATCCACGTGTCATCTCTGTTTTATATCCACTCCTGTTTTTTTTGGCATTAGCAATACTGATGGATTACTGACCAAATGCTAACCGAGTGAAGGCGGATGCTCAACAAACAGGATCAATTTTTTGGGGAGTTATTGTTCTGACTGATCAGAGGAAGGGAAAAATAATCAGTGACGTCAACACAAACTTACTGCTGGCACCCTCTCCACTCTGTCGGGGGGCTCTACTTGTATAAGCGTTTAATAGAACAGGTAGAAATCTATGTGGAATCAGTGAATTGGTGTAAAAGGAGTGTGCTCTTTCATGCTATAGTAGGATCTGGGGCCTCTGTTTCTTTATACCTGGCGCTAACATTGACCTGTGAGACTGAGTTCCCACTTGAGTTATTTGGTCCGTTTTAGCCCCATAACTGCCCAAATAAGTGAAGTGTGCAGTGATTCTAAGAGCGACGCCTGTCATTTACATGTTATACTGACTCCCAGTATTGTTTTACTACCACAGCAGACTTCCTATGCGTGTTCCTGCAAGACACAGTGTTCTACACCACTATAAAGGCTCTCTGCAGCCAGGAAATAGCCATTTTTAATGCGAGTCGCCACAAATAAATTTAGATCGAACCAAATTTTTTCACAAAATTCGGCAAACCGTCCGAATCTAGTTTTTGAGAAATTCATTCATCTCTACACAGGACCAGCGTCAGGTGTCATGGTGTGGGACACCGTTAACTACCATGCTGTTCTAGTCTGGAATTCATGGAAGGAACATTGACCAGCCTTAAGTATTTCCAAAACATTGTGGAACCAGTCCTACAGCCTTTGTTGACTCAGTTAGGAGATGTGATATTTTAAAAAGATAACACCTGCCCACACACTGCCTGTACTACACATGATCTCTGACTCTTCTGGCCAGCTTGATCACCAGATCTCTTCCCCATTGAGAGTGTCTTGGACTGGATGAGGCAACAGATTTCCCATGCACAGAAGACAACAACCACCTTGGACCTTTGGGTCCAGTTGAAAGAGCTTGGAATGACATACCATAGGAGGATATCCAGCATCTGTATGACTGTTACCATGCCATAGTGGCAGCCTGTATCACAACAAGGGGAGATACCATGCAGTATTAATGTGACCCTGCCTCAATATATACCCTACTGGAGAACCCAAAATAAAGGGGGCAGCACCATGGCCAAGCTCTACTTGTATAAGCGTTTAATAGAACAGGTTCTGTAGAAATCTACAAGGAATCAGCTGACGACGGTGTAAAAGATGTGCGTTCTTTCACACTGCAGTAGGATCTTGGGCCTCTGCACGGTTCTTTATACCTGACGCTAATATCGACCTGTAAGGCTAAGTTCACACTTGAGTTATTTGGTCAGTTTTGGCCCCGTAACTTCCCAAATAAGTGAAGTGTGCAGTGATTCTAAGAGCGACGTTATCTGGTTTGTCATACTGACTCATAGTATTGTTTCACTACCACAGAGGACTCACTGTGTTGCTGCAAGGTACAGTGTTCTACACTACTATACAGACTCTCTGCAGCCAGGAAATAGCAGTTTTTTAACATGATTCGCCACATGATTGGCGAACTGACCAAATCGAATTTTTGAGAAATTCGCTCATCTCTAATTATATCCATACATGGCTGTCTGGGAAAAAATCTGTCTAAAAAGGGAATAAACCCTGGTCGTGTGCAGTATTGCAGCTCAGTCCCCATTGACTTAGCTGAGCTGCAATAGAAGACACAACCCATGGACAGGTGTGGTGCTGTTTTTGTAAGAAAGCAGGCATGTTTTTCTAATCCTGGACAACACCTTTAATACGTCTTATGGACTCCTTCAGATTTTAAAAAGGCACTAAACAAATGTTTTGCATTGTTTTTTTTGTTTCTAGTCTTGACCTTTCCCCATTTCTTTACTACTTTACAACAGTTTGGGCTGAATAACTGGTAACTTACCTGCTGCCAGGGGAGGTTCCTAGGGGATGAAAATTCAGGGGGGTGCCAATGGCACCAACAACAGTTAATAGGAGAGCTTTAATTTACTGGGGTTATCCCGTGATTAATGTAAAAAATGAAAATCATATATCATATAGGACATGACAATCTGTTTCTAACAAAGCTAGAACCAGCCCTGTACCTCACATGGATCGAGAGATCTCCCCATTCATTGCTCTTCTAGATTTATATCAGGCTGACAGTTCAAGGGGAGTGTTTTTTCTGCTGCAGCTCAGGAGGCATGTCTTTTCTGTTGCAGCTCAAGAGGTATGTCTTTTCTGCTGCATCTCTTCTCCTATCACAGCTCAGGGGGCAGTTGAAGGATGAAAGGAGGGGGGCAATTGACCCGTTGAACTCCCTGGATCCGCCAATGCTTCCATGGCAGAAATGCCCTCTGTACCCCCTCTGTTAAAAAAAAAAAAAACACAGTAACTACTTACCTTGTCCCGTTCCTGAAGCTCACAGTCCTCTCTCTCCTGCAGACACAGATCGCTCTGCAGCACTGTATGGGTGGAGTTTAGGCAGATTTACGGGCTGCAGGCTCCTCCTACACAGGCTGGCAGCGCGATCCGTGCCTGCAGGCTGAATGATGGAGCAGGGAGTCTTCCTGCTTCATAATTTAGTGCGGGAGAGACGGAGCACGGGGAGCTAAGTGACAGCACCGCAGCTCCCAGCACTCCAGCACTGAGCACTTCCATCTCTGACAACGGGCACCCTCTGACAATGGGCACCCGGTGCGGACCACCTCCCGTTCCCCCCTTAGCACGCCACTGTCAGGAAGGAATAGTCCCTTCCAGATTATTTCTTGCTCAGTCAGTAAATGAGCCTTTAGTCTGGTTGCTCATTGTTCATTTATACAATGGTGTGGATCCAGCTTTAAATATCGAAATCAACAATTCAAAATTCCAATAACTGTGAAACAGGAAGATACATTGTACAAAGGAATAGACTGGAATTCAGCGAATAATGTACAGCTCATTGTATAAAGAGAAACTGAAGAGTAATCAAAAAGTTTCTCATTTTTTTTGCTTACAATAAAACCGCTTTTCATGTTTTTTTTACAGAGCTTTGTTGAATGTTAAAGAATGAGAGCAGCAAAGACATGCTGATTCAGAGAGCTCTGATAAAAATACATTGCCATCTTGTATTGATTTACAGTAATGCACTCTTGTTACTGATAGCACTGGTTACATTCAGTACATGAAGAAGCCTGAAAACAATACTGTATAATTAGGCAACTAATTTTAAAAGACTGAGGCACATTCAAAAATGTACAGTCCTTTGCACATCACTATAAAAGATAAATGCAGCTTTTTTTCATCTTAAAGGCACAGGGTAAAAATGGTCCACCAGTGTACCATAGGCTCCTCTGGTATGCCCCTGGCCTGATACAATGGTCAATGGTCATTGTAACGTACGCTAGTTTGCAAGGCTGAAACAAGACTTAGGTCCATCCGTTTCAGCCTATTATCCTGTAATGCTGGCCAGGAGGAATGAAAAATCTCAAAGGTTTCTTCAAGACGTAGAGGTTGCTCCCTCATCACAGTTAAGGTCCTGGGTATAAAAAGATGATGGGAGAGATTACTGTATTTACTCCTGGTCCAGTATATTATACTGTACTTAGTTATTAGATCACCCTCAGTTGTCTTTTTGTAAACTAAATAACCTAACTTTTGATAATCTTTCTGGGTTATGTAGTCCACCCATTACATTTATTTCTTTGGTTGTCCACCTTTGAGCCCACTCAAACTCTACTATGTCTTTTTTGTACACTGGTGCCCAAAACTGTGCACAATGTCTCATATGAGGTCTGACTAGTGATTTGTTAATTGTTGGAATGGTGGTAGTTCCATGTCTATCTATGTGCCTTTTGATGAATCCCATTATCTTCTTTGCTTTGGCAGCAGGTCCTCAATGGCCTCTACTTCCTGGTTACTTCTCGACACACAAGAGCTGCCTTGTCAGCCAGTCTATGGCCAGGAAACCCGTTAAGCATTAGAAAGCGACGGGGGATCATTGATGTGTAACTCATTCTGAGTCCTTTTCCCAAAATTGTTCACTGCTGGTGAACCAGTTAACTCCTTTTCAAAGTCAGTCATATTCAGTGTTTTCCCATTTAGCATGTACTGTGACATGTATTTTCCCATCCCATGTACATAAGCATACATTTATTTGTGTTAAACCTAATTTGCTGCTTTTCCAGAAAACACTCCATGTGCCCTGCAACAACCTTTTTACACAGAGTGCGTTCAAAGAGAGATACTTAACCAACAATCAGTATGTCAACAATAAGGGACTGAAATTATTAAGATGTTTAGTCTAAATGAGACTGTTCAGTTCTTAAAGTAGCCTATGTAACCACCAAGCCTTATACCGATATATGCCCATAACTGCCAAGCATTAAAGCCACTGATGACTGTAACCACTAAGCACCATACTCTCTGGTGCCTCATTATTGCACCATCTTCAAGTTGGACCCCCAAATAAAGTTTAGGGCCACACACATAAATAACTACTGAAGTTGACAGGAAGAGTCTGCATTGGGCAACCCCCGAACCATTCACAAGCACACCTACTATCCTCATGTGGGTGTTTGAGGAAAACATTAACGATATTGTGGACTTGGTAAGAGAATGTAATAAGGAGATTGTTGAGCTGAAAGTTCCAGCTCAAGTTGTGTAGGCCATTCTAGTTCCTCCAAAGAAATTGGAGCCAAGTCTCATAGATACTGGAGATTGGCTTGGATATTTTGACAGGAAGTACCAGGGCCCAAGTTGCCACAGAGAACACATGGCTCCCATTTAAAAAAAGGGAAAGGTGCTGTAGGCCAAACAAAAGAAAATTATATCACAAGGTAGTTTAAGGTCTGGAAATGCTATTTATCAACTGGACTGGTACAACATCAAGAGCAATTTCCTTGACCATTGGACTGCTGTAAAGCAGAACTATCCGTGTTCTCATAGCCTCTGGGATGATACTGGTTTTTGATGTGGTGAAAGAAGGGATGCAGAAGCTGTCAAATTTAAAGGCCCTGGTTGACCTCAGCAGACCAAGCCTATCCCCCCCCCCCCCACCCCAAAAAAGAAAAAACATTCTCTGTTTTGGCTCATCAGATTCAGGTAGTTGAAACTACAAAGAGGTTGAGTGTCCAAGGCCCTGTAGACATTGATCAGCCCAGTTGGCCAGTGAACAGCTTACAGCCTCTTCCTCAAGTACAACCAGCAGCTGACAAACCAACTCCAGTGAAAATCACTGTGTGATCCGTTTCCTGGCACAGTCACCTAAGATACAGTGATGACAGAGTGCCACCAAACCCTGGGTTTATTTTTTGACTACTGATTAGGTACTTAGAAAAAAGAGTACAGTTGTCTGCATTAGCCCCACAGGTGGTGTGGCCCCAGAAGATCATCAGAATGGAGGAGTCACTGTATCAGAATACTCTTCTTGTACCTGTCTACGCAGTATGTTCTCTCACCACCCAATGTGCAGCCTGATATTACAAGACATCGCCGTGGAGGAAAACCAGCTTCATAAGAATGGGGATTTGTTAGCAGAGCACAAATAAATGCCTAGCCCACTTGCATGAGTGCAAGGGACTACTCTCAAAAAGCTGTCAAAAGTTCAAGATGGTGCAGTGATCATTTTAAATAGTGCTGTCCCTTTTAGTTGGAGATGTCTTGCTAAAATATTGTGCAGCTCTTGTGTCCTCCTTCTTTAGTGTCTTCAGTGTAACTGTTCGTTCCTATGTTTCTATTGTACTACATTGGTAGTAGTGGTGTTTACTAAAACCGATCTTCGCTGATGGGAGCAATTAATCACAATTTCTGATCGCTGCTCCTCCCTTCAAGGGGGAAGCTGGAGCTGGATTTGAGGCAGGGCAGTACTACGGGCCATCGGAAGATATAATTTGTTGTAAACAGAAGAATACTTGTTATATATATATATATATATATATATATATAAATAATTGTATCGGTCTTCAAGTCTACTCCTGTAATCAGCAAGTGTATTGTGTCATCAAGTGTGTTGTTGTAACGATCAAGCTTTCTGTACCTATTTTTTTAAGTTAGATATTTATTGATTTTTCAATATAACACAGATATAAAAGAAACCCCCTTCTCCTACAGCTCCTACCTCCCCCCAGACTTACAACTACAGATCCATGTACAGTCTATTCATAATAAGTTCATGTAAAATAGAAAAATACATGTGCGCATGAGGTCTATCCCTCCAGCTCTGTACAGACTACAAACTACCATACCTTTAAAAGCAATCTGCACCCATAACACGTATGCCGCTTTTGTGAAGAATATAAATTTTTATGATTTACTGCAATTGCATCATCGAATCATGAAATGACTCGGGGTCTTATATTGATTCCTTGTTAAATAAAATTCTAACATTTTCTACAGATAAAACTTTCATTACATTTCACATTTTGGCTTCACTATTGAGAGGTGAGTCAAAGAATGACTCTTTGTAATTAGGGTAAATAGTAATTAAACTAGTGTGAACACAGATTAGTTATGTTCAACCTGTCTGACATTACTGCTACAATGCAATAATTATGAAAACTCAGCGTGTAATCTAACTAATTAACAAAAAGCTTCCAAGCTAAAATAAGATTATGAAAATGGTTCTGGTTGATATATATATGTGTATATGGCTTGAAAAACCACTTGTATACAATGTTGGAAACTTGGAATTGGGACCCACATTTTCATGTACACCATCAGCAAAAACTAACTCGCAGCAACCCATCAATGATGTCACAGCAGCGAACCTGACAGAACTCTTTTGATGTCACAGTAGCTTACATGACCAAAACACGTTTTAATGCCAAGGAATGTCACTTATTTGAAACCCATTTGTGATGTCACATATGTTTAACTTTCTGTAACACACTTGTGATGTCACATACTGTGAAGGGCCTAGCCGTCTGGGCAATCCCACAGATCATCCCCTCAGTAATCCGTATCCTGCAGTAACTGAACTTTAAATCAGTGCTCATCTCATTACTATCTTACACACTCAGCTCCAGTAACAGGCAGTGCGGACGGCTCTCACTTACGTCATGCGCCTGCGCTGCCTAGTGGGAGGAGCAGGCGTGTGAAGTCAGTGAGCGAGCGCCGCCCGCACTGCATGTTTCCGGAGCTGAGTGTGTAAGATAGTAATGAGATGAGCGCTGATTTAAAGTTCAGTTACTGCAGGATGCAGATTAGGATTGCAGTCTATAAATGTAAACTCCTGTGAGCGGCGGGGCCAGTGTAGAATAGCGCAAGAGAGTGAGAGCGGCCGGCCCTGCCAGCATAACATTCGGGGTACTGGTCAAAACATCCAGGGCTCAAGCCCGAATGTTTTGACCTAACGATGCCCCTGGTTATAACTCTGTTATAACGGAACCTATAATGGAATTCCTTAGCACCAATGCGAACCCACCCTAAAAGTGATAAGTCATAATGCATTTAAACCATTCACAGGAGCTTTTAAAAAAAAATCTGAATACCCCTTGTGATAACAAACAGTAACAAAAGTGTACATAATGGGCAGCATTCATGGGGATCAAAGGCAGTTTTATGTAGATGCATCTGCTGCTGAAACTGCTGGAATCGGAGAAAATGCCAATCATGGCAGTTGACTGCTTCAGGAATTCTCTGGGTAGAGAAAACCAAGTTCTCACAGCTGAAATACTGTATATGAATATTTGCTCTCCTATGAGAAATAGTAGTGTATCTGCAGATCTTAAGACATAGGCACAACCGCAACAAAGTTTAGAACATTATAGTGTTTACACCAGTATAACTAAGATTTTAGACTGAAAAGACTGAACAGCGCTGCTCTTCATCAAATACTATTGTGAGACAATCTAATACTTAAAGATGATCTGTTCACCAGCTCACACTTCCCTTCCCTTCCTCTTTACTTTCTTTTCTTCCTCATGCCTCTTATACTTTTCCATGAATTATGATTGCTGAGTGAGAATATCCAAAGACTTTCATGGTTTTCACTGAGTGAAGAGATTCTGGAAGGTTATAGACAGTGTCATAGCCAGGTATAGAGGGAAAGAGGTGTCTGATTGGTTAACAGGACATACAGTCCTGATCAAAAAGTTTAAGACCACTTGAAAAATGGCAAAACATCATATTTTACATTGTTGGATCTTAACAAGGTTCCAAGTAGAGCTTCAACATGCAACAAGAAGAAATGGGAGTGAGACAAAACATTTTTTGAGCATTCAATTAATTGAAAATGACGATTAAACTGAAACAGGCTGTTTTTCAGCTGATCCAAATTTTAGGACCACATGCCTTTAAAAGGCCAAATCTGTGCAAAGATGTGGATTAATTGTCGTTTTCTGTCAGTTAGTCACATGTTGTGATGGTAAAGGCAAAAAACTCTCCCTTTTTGAACGTGGTCCGGTTGTTGAACTGCAGAAGCAGGGTCTCTCACAGCGCGCCATCGCTGCTGAGGTGGGACGCAGTAAGACAGTCATTTGGAATTTCTTAAATGATCCTGAGGGTTATGGAACAAAAAAGTCAAGTGGAAGACCCCAAATAATTTCATCAGCACTGAGCTTACTGGTGCTGACTGCAGCCCCATAACCATCAGACGGCATCTGAGACTGAAGGGCTTCAAAAACAAAAAACGTCTTCAAAGACCTCGTCTCCTTTAACGCCACAGAACTGCTCATTTGGACTTTGCAAGAGAGCACCAAACATGGGACATTCAAAGGTGGAAGAAAAATGTATTCTCTGATGAGAATTTGTTTTACCTTGATGGTCCTGATGGTTTCCATCGTTACTGGCATGACAAGCAGATCCCACCTGAGATGTTTTCTACGCGCCACAGTGGAGGGGGCGCCATAATGGTCTGGGGTGCTTTATCCTTCAGTGGAACAATGGAGCTTCAGGAAGTGCAGGGGCGTCAAACGGCTGCTGGCTATGTCCAGATGTTGCAGAGAGCATTCCTCATGACTGAGGGCCCTCGTCTGTGTGGTAACGACTGGGTTTTTCAACAGGACAATGCTACAGTACCCAATGCCCGCTGGACAAGGGACAATGCCCGCTGTGTCCAATGCAGTGGAAATATACTTCTGAAGAATGAGGCCAGAAGTGAACATGTAAGAGTCTTTTATTAAATGCAAAGTGTAACCTCAGGTACATTTGATAGCAATAAATTCCAAGTGCAGTTTTCTGGCACCAGTAAGGAATATGGGGGCAAGTTGGATGGCTGCAATTCAGCTATTGGGGGTGTAAATAGTCACTGTATAGTCTAGATTTGGGCCTTGAAAGGCCTAGTGATAGTTTGGGAGATGGGTGTCTTAGCCATAGTCCCTCAGTTTCCAGCAGTATCTCTGATACTCTGATAACTGGCCACTCTGCTATCTCATTTCTTAAGGATCTACTTGAGAGTGATTTTAGTTGTTCTCTATAGAGACTGTCTAAAAGGAGCAGGAGCTCTGCAGTGTGCTTTCTCTCTTCTCTGTCTAGCCACTCCAATCAAGAGGGGAGGAACTGGGTGGTTAACCTTGTTCTTGCCAACCGTTTTCCATCCACTACCTTACTGCAAGATACTGCCAAAAGATACAAAAAATAGAGCAATACATAACTATACAAAACTATACACAGCAATTGCAGATACCTCAAGGTATGGGCTACTGCACATTGACTTATGGAAGATACAACCTTTTTTTGTAATGCATGCTTTTGTTATGGAACAAATTCATTAAAAGCTCTCTAGTCCTTAAGGTATCAAAACATAGACTACTCAAATGTTAAGAGTGGCTTCTAGGCAATAGCTCGTTGGTAATACATTCATAATTACAACAAAATTTGCACATCAGCTTAAGACCACGAGTGAAGAATGGTGGAAAACGATGCTTGAAGTTTCAGGCTAAAGGGGTTCTCTGGTTTAGAAAAACCATCCATTTTCATAAACTCTATTAAGTAATTCTGAGTTAATAGAGTGGGGTCCTAAAGGAGGGACTCTTTGTGATCAGGTTATTGTCAAGGGATACTTTTAACAAGTCGGACTAGTTAAAAGTATCCTAAAAGTGGGCTAAAGTGCAGAACCCCTTTGAGGTAAAGTTTTCATAAATGTAAGAGTAAAGATTGTACACTACTGGAAAATGAAGAGAACACTTGCAAAAAACTGAATGCAATTGAGCTGAGGTAGACAAAGTATTAACTGCTAGTGGTGCTTGGTCAATGATCACACGGCCATGGTGCTGCCCCCTTTATTTTGGGTTCTCCAGTAGGGTATATATTGAGGCAGGGTCACATTAATACTGCATGGTATCTCCCCTTGTTGTGATACAGGCTGCCACTATGGCATGGTAACAGTCATACAGATGCTGGATATCCTCCTATGGTATGTCATTCCAAGCTCTTTCAACTGGACCCAAAGGTCCAAGGTGGTTGTTGTCTTCTGTGCATGGGAAATCTGTTGCCTCATCCAGTCCAAGACACTCTCAATGGGGAAGAGATCTGGTGATCAAGCTGGCCAGAAGAGTCAG
Organism: Bufo gargarizans; assembly: GCF_014858855.1. Taxonomy (NCBI): domain Eukaryota; kingdom Metazoa; phylum Chordata; class Amphibia; order Anura; family Bufonidae; genus Bufo; species Bufo gargarizans. The sequence continues at coordinate 20,361,868 of NC_058083.1, read as the reverse complement.
AGATCATGTGTAGTACAGGCAGTGTGTGGGCAGGTGTTATCTTTTTAAAATATCACATCTCCTAACTGAGTCAACAAAGGCTGTAGGACTGGTTCCACAATGTTTTGGAAATACTTAAGGCTGGTCAATGTTCCTTCCATGAATTCCAGACTAGAACAGCATGGTAGTTAACGGTGTCCCACACCATGACACCTGACGCTGGTCCTGTGTAGAGATGAATGAATTTCTCAAAAACTAGATTCGGACGGTTTGCCGAATTTTGTGAAAAAATTTGGTTCGATCTAAATTTATTTGTGGCGACTCGCATTAAAAATGGCTATTTCCTGGCTGCAGAGAGCCTTTATAGTGGTGTAGAACACTGTGTCTTGCAGGAACACGCATAGGAAGTCTGCTGTGGTAGTAAAACAATACTGGGAGTCAGTATAACATGTAAATGACAGGCGTCGCTCTTAGAATCACTGCACACTTCACTTATTTGGGCAGTTATGGGGCTAAAACGGACCAAATAACTCAAGTGGGAACTCAGTCTCACAGGTCAATGTTAGCGCCAGGTATAAAGAAACAGAGGCCCCAGATCCTACTATAGCATGAAAGAGCACACTCCTTTTACACCAATTCACTGATTCCACATAGATTTCTACCTGTTCTATTAAACGCTTATACAAGTAGAGCCCCCCGACAGAGTGGAGAGGGTGTCAGCTATAAGTTTGTGTTGACGTCACTGATTATTTTATCCTTACTCTGATCAGTCAGAACAATAACCCCAAAAAAATTGATCCTGTTTGTTGAGCATCCGCCTTCACTCGGTCAGCATTTGGTCAGTAATCCATCTGTATTGCTAAAGCCCAAAAAAAAGGAGTGGATCCAAAACAGAGATGACACGTGGATGGAATATTTGCATGTCTTTTGTGTTTTGTACCCACTCCTGCTTTTGGCTAATAAATCATAAGCCAATTCTGATGCAAAATAGGGACCATGTCATGCAGGCCTTACAGCTGTTACATAGACAGGATCCTTTGTGTATCTCATTTTGCCTTCCTTCTGACAGATCAGAAGAAGGGTCAAATAAATGATAATGTCACCCAGGCTGAAAAGCAAAATAGTGGTCCAGTCATGAAGTGGGGAGGGTGGGAACAGCATGAAAAGTCCACAGAGTCGCCTTCTAACATAGTGGTGAGGTTGAAGCAGCATTAAGAGACCACAGAGTGACCTAATGACAGAGTCTAGAGGTGGCAGCAGCATCAGGAGGAAGCCAAAGAGTGGCACAATGACAGTGTGGAGGTGGCAGCAGAAGCATCAGGCTACCACAGAGTGGCACAATGTCAGTGTGGAGGTGGCAGCAGAAGCATAAGGACGCCACAGAGTGGCACAATGACAGAGTGTAGATGTGGTGGCAGCAGCAGCATCAGGAGTAGGCCACAGAGTGGCACAATGACAGTGCGAAGGTGGCAACAGCAGCATCAGTAGGCCACAGAGTAGAACAATGAAAGAGTGTGAAGGTGGCAACGGCAGCATCAGGAGGAGGCCACAGGGTGGCACAATGACAATGTGGAGGTGGCAGCAGGAACATCAGGAGGCCACAGAGTGGCACAATGACAGAGTGTGGAGGTGGCGTCAGCAGCAGCATCAGGAGGAGGCCACAGGGTGGCACGATGACAGTGTGGAGGTGGCAGCAGCATCAAGAGGCCACAGAGTGGCACAATGACAGAGTGTAGAGGTAGCAGCAGCATCAGAAGGAGGCCATAGAGTGGCAAAATGACAGAGTGTGGAGGTAGCAGCATCAGGAGACCTGAGTGGTGAGGTGGCAGCAGCGTCAGGAGACCACAGAGTGACCCGTTGACAGAGTGGGTAGGTGGGTGGCAATACCAGTACCAGCTTAAGATGGTGGGTGAAAGAAGGAGCACTTTGCATTAGATGTCTGGCATCAGGAGGGTGGCAGCATCAGAATAGTAGCTGAGGCAGGTAGCCAGAAGAAACCGGTCTCTTTTGTCAAAGTGTTGGTGTGGCACCATGGATGATCTAGTCTGATGCATCAGGCATTGGTGGGGGGAAATCCTGGCTGATCCACACCTGATTCATCTTGACAAAGGTCAGTCTCTCCACATTTTGGGGGGACAGGCGAGTTCTTCTTGGGGTAACTATGGCCCCTGCCACACTACACACCCACTCTGATGCTACACTACTGGCCGGACATGACGGCTTTTCGAGGGAAAACTCCCAGTTGCAGCCACAAATCTAGTTTGGATGCCCAGTAGTCCAGCGGATTTTCAATGTGGGGTGGCCAGGTGTTGTCCTAGTATGCCACCACCTGCAGGTTCAGGTCCTGCTCCAGGTCTAGCTGCTGCTGCTGCTGCTGGTGAGTAGTTTCTTCACTATGCGGGTGAAGAAAACTGCTCATCAGCAACTCTAGACTCAAGTTGCTGCTGATGGAGCTGGAACTGCTCCTACCCCTCTACCCTGCCACAGCAGCCATGGCAGAGGAACGTGAATGCAGAGGGCTCCCGCGGTCAGACCTGCGAGAGGATGGACGATGGCACGGATAGGCAGTGGCCAACTGACTACATAGGATCTCTATAGTAGTTCAGTTTGTCCTCCCTCTCAGCGGGTTTAAAAAAGGCCCCCGTTTTGGACCGGTAGCAAGGGTCAGAAGTCATCCCTCTGCCGAATGCTGACAATTCGGCTGCAACTACGCAAGCAAGTGAGCATGCATTGGGCCGTTTGTGCAAGTAACTCGGAGGGACTCCCTGTCTCCATCTCCACTGCATACTGTCACAGTGTGTCTGGGTCCTCTGCCTCATCTTCATCCTCTGGATGCTCCTGCTCCTCCTCTTCTGTCACCTGTGTATAAAAACCACCCATTTCGCTACACATTGCTTGTGCTCCAATGTTCTCCTCCTCTTCTTCCAGTTCAGCCCCCACAGGGCTCATGTGGCCGGCCGTGAGATCTAGGCTCCACGTCTCCAGTCCCCTGATCAGCTAGATTTACCAGCATATGTTCCAAGACATGAAGCAGTGGAATTATGTTGTTCATCCCGTAGTCCTGGTGACTGACAAATAACGTGGCCTCCTCAAAGGGCCTGAGCAAACGGCAGGTGTCACGGATGAGCTGCCACTGGCTGACATCGAAGTTACACAGTGGCGTACTCCTGTCCGCATGGATCATCAAGAAATCCTTTATGGACTTTCTCTGTTCGTATAGTCAGTCCAACATATGTAGGGTCTAATTCCAACGAGTGGAAAAGTTGCATATCAGCCTATGCTGGGGATTGCCGTTCTGCCGCTGCAGCTCAAGGAGGGTGTGCTTTGCGGTCTGTCAGTGGCTGAAGTGCATGCAAAGTTTCTCTGGCCATTTTTAGGATGTCTTGCAGATAGGTGGCCAGGAGCAAATTCAGCTTATGCGCTGTTGGATGAGTGCACGCATATTGTTGTCTCTTGGCAAAAGCTTTGGTGATCAAATGCTGACGGAATGATTGATTTTCCATGAAAAATTATCCAGCCGATTACTTTTAGTCTGGTCATAATGAAGCAACAGCCTTATCTGGGGTGTGGCAACATTGCCAACACACTCATAGAGGTGATGATCGCTTCATTGTGATACGCAAGCCCCTTCACCACAACAAGGTACCGATCACGAAGGGGAATTGACACATGTATGTGCCTTTTTTAGTTTAGTTTTTGCAGCCACAGTGCATCACTAGAGGCCAGAAAAATTAGGTATTGTTGCAGCCGCTTCTGTAGCAGCGGCCAGAAAAATTGATGTTTTCCAGGCAGAAAGGTGACTAAAACATTGCGGCTTGCACCCTAGTTGGTGGCGGAGAATTCACGAAATTCATCTGGTATGCAGACATTAAATACAGCAGCGTGTGGACCATTTTGAGGCCAAGGCATGTCATCAGGCCTTTTGTTAGTCAAACGTATCCCCCACTGTCAGTCCCTTCGGGATCCATGCCTTATTCATCTTAATGAAGGTGAGGTAATCAACACTTTTTTGACTAAGGCGACTTCTTTTGTCAGTGACAATGCCTCCTACTGCACTGAAGGTCCTTTCTGACAGGACACTTGAAGCGTGGCAGGCCAGAAGTTCTATCGCAAACTGGGATAGTTCAGGCCACAGGTCAAGCCTGCACATCCAGTAGTCAAGGGGTTTATCGCTCCTCAGAGTGTCGATATCTTCAGTTAAGGCGAGGTAGTCTGCTACCTGTCGGTCGAGTTGTTCTCTAAGGCTGGATCCCGAAGGGCTGTGGCGATGTGTAGGACTGAAAAAGCTCTGCATGTCCTCCATCAACAACACATCTGTAAAGCGTCCTGTCCTTGCCGCCGTGGTCACGGTAGGAGGATGATTACTTTCCCCTCTTCCCCTGTTAGATTCCCGTTGTGCTGTGACAACTCATATAAGCTGTGTAAAGCATATTTTTTAGTTTGGTTTTGTACTGCTGCATCCTTTCTGACTTCCGGTAATTTGGTAACATTTCCGCCACTTTCTGCTTATACCGGGGGTCTAGTAGCGTGGCCACCCAGTACAGATCGTTCTCCTTCATCCTTTTTATACGAGGGTCCCTCAACAGACATGACAGCATGAAAGACCCCATTTGCACAAGGTTGGATGCCGAGCTACTAATTTCCTGTTCCTCCTCCTCGCTGATGTCATTGACGGTCTGTTCTTCCCCCCAGCCACGTACAACACCACGGGTCCCAGATAGGTGACAACAACGAGCACCCTGGGATGCCTGCTGTGGTTGGTCTTCCTCCTCCTCAAAGCCACATTCCTCCTCTGACTCCTCTTCCTCATACTCCTCTTGCAGCGTTGCCGCAGGTCCGGCAAGCGATGATGACAAGGCTGTTTCTGGTGGTGATGGTGACCACAACTCTTCCTCTCCTCTTCACGCTCATCTACAGCCTGATCCAGCACTCTTCGCAGGACACGCTCCAGGAAGAAAACAAATGGGATGAGGTCGCTGATGGTGCCTTCGGTGCAACTGGTTTGTCACCTCCTCAAAAGGATGCATGAGCCTACAGGCATTGCGCATGAGCGTCCAGTAACGTGGCAAAAAAATTCCCAGCTCCGCAGAGGCTGTCCTAGCACCCCGGTCATACAAATACTCGTTGACGGCTTTTTCTTGTTGGAGCAGGTGGTCGAACATTAGGAGTGTTGAATTCCAAAGTGTCGGGCTGTCGCAAATCAAGTGCCTCACTGGCATGTTGTTTCGCCGCTGAATGTCTGAAAAGTGCGCCATGGCCGTGTAGGAACGCCTGAAATGGCCACACACCTTCCTGGCCTGCTTGAGGACGTCCTGTAAGCCTGGATACTTAGACACAAAGCGTTGTACGGTGAGATTCAACACATGTGCCATGCACGGCACATGTGACAACTTGCCCAAATCCAATGCCAGCAACAAATTGCTTCCATTGTCACACACCACTTTTCTGATCTCCAGTTGGTGCGGGGTCAGCCACTGATCCACCTGTGCGTTCAGGGCGGACAGGAATGCTGGTCCGTTGTGGCTCTCTGCTTTCAGGCAAGTCAACCCCAAGACAGCGTTACACTGTCGTATCCAGGATGTGGAATAGCCCCTGGGGAGCTGGCGGGATTCAGTTGATGTGCAGCCAGACGCTGCAGCAAAAGAGGACTCAGCCGAGGAGGTTATGGAAGAGGATGGAGTAGGAGGAGTAGAGGAGGTGGCAGTAGGCCTGCCTGCAAGTCGTGGCGGTGTCACCAACTCCGCTGCAGAGCCACGCATTCCATGTTTGGCAGCCGTCAGCAGGTTGACCCAATGCGCAGTGTAGGTGATATACCTGCCCTGACCGTGCTTTGCAGACCAGGTATCAGTGGTCAGATGGACACTTGCCCCAACACTGTATGCCAGAGATGCCATGACTTCCTTTTCAATCACTGAGTAGAGGTTTGGGATTGCCTTATTTGAAAAAAAAAATTCGTCCGGGTACCTTCCACTGTGGTGTCCCAATAACGACAAATTTTTTGAAGGTTTCAGACTCCACCAGCTGATATGGTAAAAGCTGGCGGGCTAAGAGTTCCGTCAAGCCAGCTGTCAGACGCCGGGCAAGGGGGTGACTCTGTGACATTGGCTTCTTACGCTCAAACATTTCCTTTACAGACACCTGACTGTGGGCAGATGAGATGGAACTGCTGAAGGTGAGAGGCGGAGTGGCGGATGGTTGAGAGGGGGCAAGGAGGACAGCAGTGGTTGACGTGGCTGAAGATGCTGGACCAGAAGGAGGATGGTGGCTTTGAGCTTGTGTGCTGCTTCTACTCGTCATCATGTGTTGATCCCATAGGCGTTTGTGATGTGCGATCATATGCCTTCGCAAAGCAGTTGTACCTAGGTGGTTGTTGGATTTCCCACGACTCAGTTTCTTTTGGCACAGGTTGCAAATGGCATCGCTGTTGTCAGAGGCAGACACACAAAAAAAATGCCACACTGTTGAGCTTTGCAATGACGGCATTCTGGTGGTGGCAACAGCATGCGTTGATTGGCGTGCTGTCTGGCTGACCCCGGGTGCCGATACATGCTGTCTGACTGTGCCACTAGCTCCTTGCGACGACCTCCCCCTGCTTCCAACTCGTCTCCTCCTTCTCTCTGTCTCCCCTTCTGAACTTTCCCCCTCTTCTTCTTCTCTTCGAGCAGGCACCCACGTGGCATCCACGGACACATCGTCATCATCAACCACTTCACTTGTATCTGACACCTCAGCAAAGGAAGCAGCAGTGGGTACAACATCATCATCATCATCATCATCATCACACTGTACGTCCATGTGTGTAATGCTGCCTGACTGAGACATATGCCTGTTATCTACATCCCCTGGCAATAATGGTTGCGCATCACTAATTTCATACAACTGATGTGTAAATAACTCCTCTGAGGGATCAAGTGAAGCTGCTGTGGTGGCTGTGGTGGTAGTGGTGGTGGCGGCGGCGGGCAGGAGAGTGGTAACTTGAGAGCAGGTGACCAAAGCTGAGCTGGAGGAGGATGGTGCGTCAAGGTTCTTAACGGAAGCTGTTGAAGATTGGGTGTCCTGTGTAAGCCAGTCAATTATTTTCTCTGAATTTTTTGGGTTCAGGGTTCGTGGCCTCTGAACGTCCCATTTTCCTCTGAATTTCTGAGAGAAATGCACTGTAACCAGCATGTACAACATTTGCTGCCTTCATTCCTTAAAAAAGGGCAATAATTGGCAACAGTTTTTCAAAGAATGAATGACCTCACTGATTGAACTCCACACTGCTATTATTTTGAACATGCCCCTTTCAATTAGTGATTCAATTGCACAGAATCAGCAGCATGCATGTCATGACTGTTGGGTCTGTTGGATTTCTATTACTCTACTACACCTGCTAGTAAATTATTTGCCATGTAGAAATATAATTTCTACCAAAAACAGTGATCGATCAGGTTAGTGATGTCTGACTGCTATTATTTTGAACACAACTGTATACAGGTCCTTCTAAAAAAAATTGCATATTGTGATAAAGTTCATTATTTTCTGTAATGTACTGATAAACATTAGACTTTCATATATTTTAGATTCATTACACACCAACTGAAGTAGTTCAAGCCTTTTATTGTTTTAATATTGATGATTTTGGCATACAGCTCATGAAAACCCAAAATTCCTATCTCAAAAAATTTGCATATCATGAAAAGGTTCTCTAAACGAGCTATTAACCTAATCATCTGAATCAACTAATTAACTCTAAACACGGGCAAAAGATTCCTGAGGCTTTTAAAAACTCCCAGCCTGGTTCCTTACTCAAAACCGCAATCATGGGTAAGACTGCCGACCTGACTGCTGTCCAGAAGGCCATCATTGACACCCTAAAGCAAGAGGGTAAGACACAGAAAGAAATTTCTGAATGAATAGGCTGTTCCCAGAGTGCTGTACCAAGGCACCTCAGTGGGAAGTCTGTGGGAAGGAAAAAGTGTGGCAGAAAACGCTGCACAACGAGAAGAGGTGACCAGACCCTGAGGAAGATTGTGGAGGAGGACCGATTCCAGACCTTGGGGGACCTGCGGAAGCAGTGGACTGAGTCTGGAGTAGAAACATCCAGACCCACCGTGTACAGGCGTGTGCAGGAAATGGGCTACAGGTGCCGCATTCCCCAGGTCAAGCCACTTTTGAACCAGAAACAGCGTCAGAAGCTCCTGACCTGGGCTACAGAGAAGCAGCACTGGACTGTTGCATGTCATTCGGAAATCAAGGTGCCAGAGTCTGGAGGAAGACTGGGGAGAGGGAAATGCCAAAATGCCTGAAGTCCAGTGTCAAGTACCCACAGTCAGTGATGGTCTGGGGTGCCATGTCAGCTGCTGGTGTTGGTCCACTGTGTTTTATCAAGGGCAGGGTCAATGCAGCTAGCTATCCGGAGATTTTGGAGCACTTCATGCTTCCATCTGCTGAAAAGCTTTATGGAGATGAAGATTTCATTTTTCAGCACGACCTGGCACCTGCTTACAGTGCCAAAACCACTGGTAAATGGTTTACTGACCATGGTATTACTGTGCTCAATTGGCCTGCCAACTCTCCTGACCTGAACCCCATAGAGAATCTGTGGGAAATTGGGAAGAGAAAGTTGAGAGACGCAAGACCCAACACTCTGGATGAGCTTAAGGCCGCTATCGAAGCATCCTGGGCCTCCATAACACCTCAGCAGTGCCACAGGCTGATTGCCTCCATGCCACGCCGCATTGAAGCAGTCATTTCTGCAAAAGGATTCCCGACCAAGTATTGAGTGCAGAACTGAACATAATTATTTGAAGATTGACTTTTTTTTGTATTAAAAACACTTTTCTTTTATTGGTCGGATGAAATATGCTAATTTTTTGAGATAGGAAATTTGGGTTTTCATGAGCTGTATGCCAAAATTATCAATATTAAAACAATAAAAGACTTGAACTACTTCAGTTGTGTGTAATGAATCTAAAATATATGAAAGTCTAATGTTTATCAGTACATTACAGAAAATAATGAACTTTATCACAATATGCAAATTTTTTTTAGAAGGACCTGTATATTTCTTGCCCCTAATACATGCCAAAAAGGGCTCTGATTTTCTCCCTTCACCACACAATGGCAAATACTTTTTTTTGTGCCGCTAATACACGCCAAAAAGGGCTTTAGAACATATAACTGCACTGCTGAAGTGCAAATATATATTTTTGCCACTAATACATGCCAAAAAGGGCTGTAATTTTCTCACTTTACCACACAACGGCAAATACTTTTTTCTTTGCCACTAATATTCGCCAAAAATGGCTTTAGAACATATAACTGCACTGCTGAATGGCAAATAGGTCCTTACTTTTTTCCACTTATATACGCCACAAAAGGCTTTAGGACTTATAACTGCACCACTGAACGACAAATAATATATATTTTTATGCCACTAATACAAGCCTAAAAGGGCTTTAGAACATATACCTGCACTGCTGAACAGCAAATAGGTCCCTATTTTTTCCACTTATACACGCCACAAAAGGCTTTAGAACATATAACTGCACCGCTGAACGGCAAATAATATATATTTTTCCCCCCCTAATATACGCCAGAAGTACAGATGAAGCAGAGCTGGAGCGGTGCAGCAATGAGGTAGAGTAGAAGCACACTTGGTGTAGTACGGTTGTAGCAGCACTGGACAGATGCAGAGCTGCGGATGTGCAAAGAAGTTGATATTTAGAGGCAGGGCCAATGTAGCAGAGCTGGATGCAGCAGATTTGATACAGTGGCAGGGTCTATGTAGCAGAGTTGGATACAGCAGACCTGATAGAGTGGCTGAACAAACAGGACAGGTTGGCAGCAGGGACGCTAAGCTTCCTGAGTAATCTGGAGGCATCCCACTGTCAGAGGCAAGTTTAAATAACCCACCATTTTGATGTTACTGCTGTGCATTGTGTTGCGATTGAAGCCTGATGCATAGAGAAGACAGGTTTCGTAGCTAGGAGTGTTATGGAATATTGAGACAAAATGTATACTTGCTTGTTGAGAACTATACATTAGCTAAAATGGCGGCCAGGCACCCAGCCAACGCCTAGAACAAGAATCTTACTTTCCACTTTTTTATGTGCCTTTAAAACCGTTTATGTTCAACTCAAGCAAGCAGTGTCAAGCAAACAAAGAAACAAAGAATAACGGCTTCACCCATCTGTAAGGGGGCAGGGGTGAACCCCCTCTTGCACACAGATGTGGTAGAAAATACTGAGTTTATAGCCAATAGAAAATATATACGCCACCTTACACCCCCCATGCCTTCCTGTTCTATATTTGTTGTCCTATATACTGTCTGCTGTTCCGCAATAAACCAGAGATCTTGCTTTGACCCCCAGCTGTGTGTGTCTCAGTTTGATCTTTCCGTGCGCGTATTCATTTAACATTGATTTGGAGCAGTACATAAACCGAACTGGCAGCTTGACCAGATCCAAAACCGGAGGAGAGTACACAGCCCTGGATCTGGGACAGGTGAGTAACAGCTTCATGGAGCATACAAGTATCTACTAAAATACACATGTTAAGTTTGGGCTAAAGGTAACATTAGTTGGTGCTTAGGGCAGGCACATAGAGGGTCTCTCCTTCTGGTGGACCTGAGACATCCATGCATTTATCTTGATGAAAGAAGACATCCTTTTAGCTTTTTGTCCCATTTTTTTGGTCTTTATTTCCAGAGCCAAACTTATCCCAAGGTTATCCCATTGTTTATGTAAAAAATGAAAATCAGACATCATATAGTGCATCACAATGTATTTATTACCAAGCTAGGACCAGCCCCGTACTCATGTGGATCCAGAGATCTCCTCATTCATTGCTTCAATGACTCTGTTAGATTTATATCAAGCTGGAAGATCAGGGGAGTGTCTTTTCTGCTGCAGCTCAGGAGGCGTGTCCATGCTCTCCCTATCACAGCTCAGGGGGCGTGTCCTTCCTGCTGCAGCTCTCTCCCTATCACAGCCCAGGAGGCAGTTGAAGGATGAAACTGAGCATGTGCGGCCAGCTCAGTGAGCAGGACAAAAAAATATGAAAAAAAACAAACAGCAGGTGGCGCTATTCAGCAAAACTCAGTGGCTATACTCAATTTTGAATTACATGCAATTACAAAAATATTTCAGATCCAGGTGCTGGTTGGAAAACTGTAGAATATTTTTCGTGATATGAACCCTTTAAAGGAAATTTACTTCTCGCAGTGAAGTACCGCCAATAAAGGCAGACCACGCAGCTGCTATGGGGCCCGTGGAAGGGGGGGCCCGGATTACATGGAAGGTCCTACCCCCTACGTTTGCAGACTCAGTTTATATATCATGATCGGGATTGCTATCCGGAATTTGCACAGGCCCGCAGCAGGCTTGTCTTCTGTTCCCTATGCTCAGCCCCCTCTCCCCCATTGTGTACACAACTCACTCCGATGTTCCTCCCTCCGTGACCCAGCCAGTGACATCCAGCATCGCGCTTTCTCTTCTGTCTGCTGGGCACTGCACTGGCCAATCAGGATTTAGCAAAGCAAAGCTCCGGCTGCTGATTGGTTAGTGCATCGCTCGCAGCAGGCTCAGCAGATAGAACTGTGCAGGAGGGCGTGGGCGGCAGTTGTATACCGCGCTCACGCGCTGCCTGCCTCAGGCAGCCACCCATTGGACCGGAGAAGAGAACGGATTTCAACAGCGCTGCCCTCAGGGCCGGTGCCAGGGCTCAGTCCAGGTGGGCATTCTGCTGTATAGATGTATGACCTGCAGTGCATTATAGGTCTATGACTGACTGATCTTAGTCGTAATACCTGCTGTCCTCGGTTACCTGTGCCCAGCAGGGTGTGAAGTCTTTAGTCTGAGGTAGCAGGGCAGGTTGGAAAACTGTACTGGATGGCAGTGTAATAGGGCACATGGCCGGCTGTGTTGGAGGGGGCACTGTTTTCAAGCACTGCAAAGGGGTCAGTATGCGCACTGTAAAAGAGTAAGGAGTCAATGTGGATGGCATTGTAAGGGATAGATGGCACTGTAACAAGGCAACATGGATGATACTGTAAGGGAAGGATGGCACTGTAACAGGGAAAAATGGATGGCACTGTGAAGAATAGATGGCACTGCAGCAAGGCAATATGGATGGCACTGTAAGATATAGATGGTACTGTAAAAGGTTAACACAGATGGCACTGTAAGGGAAGGATGGCACTGTAATGAGGCAACGTGGATGGCACTGCAGCAGAGCAACATGGATGGTACAGTAAGAGATGGATGGCACTTTAATGAGGCAAAGTGGATGGCACTGTGAAGGATGGATGGCACTGCAGCAAGGCAATCTGGATGGCATTGTAGAGGATAGATGACACTGTAACGAGGCAACGTGGATGGCACTGTAAGGGAAGGATGGCACTGTAATGAGGCAACGTGGATGGCACTGCAGCAGAGCAACATGGATGGTACAGTAAGAGATGGATGGCACTTTAATGAGGCAAAGTGGATGGCACTGTGAAGGATGGATGGCACTGCAGCAAGGCAATCTGGATGGCATTGTAGAGGATAGATGACACTGTAACGAGGCAACGTGGATGGCACTGTAAGGGAAGGATGGCACTATAATGAGGCAACATGGATGGCACTGTGAAGGATGGATGACACTGCAGCAAGGCAACATAGATGGTACAGTAAAAAAAAAGGATAACACTGTAATGAGGCAAAGTAGATGGCACTGAAAGGGAAGGATGGAACTGTAACAGGTTGATGTTTAGGGGCATCACAGTGGTGGATTTGATGACTTCTCGTCATATAGTAGACAGTATTCTGGCTTGCTTTAGCTGCATTTCAAGCAGTTTTGGACTATTACTTTTGAGAACATTTGCTATTTTTAAAACTGATAATAACAGAGCACCAGTGAAAAATGTGGCGATATTGTCAGTGTTCCCTCTGTCACCATGGAAACATTGGATGGATGGAAGAAAAACTTAATGGCTAGCAAGAAAATAATTCCTATGGCTTTTTTTCCGTTGCACAGGAACAAAAAGTATTACAGGAAACTATGTCAGAGCGTTGAGATTTCATTCTTATTGTTGAGATATGGGTTTACCCATAATTTTATATAAAAAAAAAAACTTTTGTAGAAAAAGTCACCTCCAGTATATAACATGTCCTATACTTATGTGAAGTATCCAGAGTTAGGCCTCATACACACGGCCGTTGGGCGGCCGTGGCCGTATTGTGGCCCGCAAACGGCGGGTCGGCAATCCACGGCCGCTGGCCGTGTGCACAGCGCATCACGGTTGTGGACCCATTCACTTGAATGGGTCCGCAATTCCGGAGAGGCAGAACGGAGTCACAGAACGGAACACCGGAAGCACTAAAGAAGGCTTCCGTGGTGTTTCTTTCCGTGGTTCTGCACCGCAAAAAAATATGACATGTCATATTTTTTTTGCGGTGTGGACATATCACAGACCCATTCAAGTTGAATGGGTCCGGCCCGCTGCACGGATGTTGCCCGTGCATTGGGGACCGCAATTGCGGTTCCCTATGCACGGAATGGCCGCACAACGGCTGTGTGCATGAGGCCTACTCTGTCTTTCAGACCATTTTCCAGTAAAAACCTTTGAAATGCCATGCATAGACAAATGATAAAATACTGTCTGACTGCAACCACCTCTAGTGGGAGTGAAGGAGCTTACAGTATTGTATGTATAACAGTGTTCACTAATCTCCAAAGCTCCCTCTAGTGATCTCTACTGCAAATAACCCCTTCTCTGCCATGGTCAGTGCTAGCCAAGGCATAGAAATATCGCAAAATCGAATATGGCACCTCCTGCTCATCACTAATCAAGATGGCAGATAACCCATAATTGGTCATCAGCTAAAACAGGTATATGCAACGGACGGCCCCCTGGGGCGATCGAGTCCCAGTGTTTAGGAATTCAGAGTGGTATGTTATGGCTCTAGTAGTTTGTGTCACGGTGCTCCTAAGTGGATACTGTCGCTCCTCGGGTTAGGCTCCGTAGCAACAAAGGAGTTGTAGTTGGTGGAGTAAGTAGAGTCCAGATTTTGCAAAGTTCAAAGGTTTTTACTTGAATAAACTTGTGTCATTCAAACAATACTTGATCTTTCTCTTGGCTCCAGCAGGCTAAGGGTAAACCTTTAGTCAGGTTCCTATCAGCTTCAGTTGCTGCTTCTTATGAGAATGAGGTATCCTGTGACCCGTTTTGCTGAGTAGGAGCATTAGGCTCTATTTTTCCTCTCAGAAGTCCTTTTATATATCAGTAGTGAGTTTCTCTCAGAGATACTTTCCCAAAGCTCCAGCAGCAGTGATGGGAAATGCTCCCTCACCACACCATGCTGCTCCACTCGCTCTAAATCTCAATTTCACACTCCACTCTGAACTAACTATAGCTTCCTGTAACTCTTCCCTTGGTAGGAAGCAGGACTAGCCCACTTCTGCCCAAAAGGGGGGAGAATGGAATGGTAAGTTTCAATATATCTCAAGGTACTCTCTGCCAGATATACTGCCACCTGCTGGACATCCAGAGACATTACATGTGATAACAGTTGCATAACAACATTATTAAGGCACAGTATCAGAGGACCTGAAATTAATTACACAGATGACATTTTCTTTTAGCCATAAGAGGCAGTAGCTAGGTGTAAGAATGGTAGTGCCCCCTCTGGGGTACTACATATACACATAGCATCCATAAGAGCATCTACATTATTATTTAAAGAGGTATTTGGGAGGAGCCATTTTAATAAATAAAAACAGGGTCAGAGTGATTTAAAATTATAAACCATTGTTGATTTTTTATTTGAACCTAATCTGACACAATTTTAATTGAAATTATACTCTAGGAACATCCCTTTAATAACCTACGCTTCACTATAAAGGAAAAAAAATCAATAAAGTGCTTCTTTAAACTACATATTATTTCAACCAATACTTGTAGGTATTTTGGGAGATAACTGGCAATATAATGATTTAGCCCGTTTGCTATTAATGGGCAATTAATGGATCGCTATAGATTGTTTTTTTTATTACTATATGCGTTTTGAGCTAATAAATATAAAATGTTAATTTGATTTGTTGGCCAGAAAATATAATTAGAGCAGAAGCAGCGGGGCTGAAAAAACATGGTCAAATAACAGCAGGATGACAGTAATTTAAGTGTCTGGCAGAGGCGAGACTACATGAATGATTAAGTGAAATAGAAGAGTTTCAGAGTAGTTTTAAAAGCTTCTGGCATTCTGCGAGTCGGTGACAGCTTCATCATCAAATAATTGAAGATGTTTCTTTTAATTAAAATCACGTTATTTAAAAAGTGAATGACATCCGTGAGCCAGACTGCTATACATAAAAGCTTCTTTTTATTGCAACAGTGGTGTGCAGAGAAGAGAGGGGGCCACATAGGAAACCTGAAAATGGGCCCCAGTTATGGTGCTGGATTTTGCCACCCATTTCAGATGGGCAAGGTATTTGTTTCCCCACTCCAGGGCCAATTTCCCACCCTCTTGTTGCTTAATAGTTTCTTTGAAGGAGGGGAGTCCTGCATGGGTACTTACCATACAATAGCACAGTAATAGCTGGTCATCATGCCAAAGTTAGAGCTTATTTACACTACAGTGAAAAACGGACTTGTGATGGATGTTTTTATAGCGGCCGTCACACAACCGTTTTCAGAACTGATTAAAATCTACGGGGCTTTTCAGGGGTTTTAAAATACCTCATCCACTTGCACACAAGGTAATACTTGATCCACACTGGGAAAGCAGGATCTGACATCAAGACACTGGGAGCGTCAGGTCCTGCTGCATCCAGTGTTGATCAAGTGATACCTTGAGTTAAAGTGGATGAACTGAGCATTGTTTTTAAAGGATCTACCAGTGACAGGGGAAATGAGAGGGGGCCTCTATATAGTGAAGGCGCTATGAGGTAGGTTTTTTATACTAGAGGACACCATGGGGGGGGGCATTATTTATACTGGGGGGCACTATAGGAGGCATTATTTATAATTGGGTCTCTATGGGGTGCATAATTTATACTGGGAGTTATTTGATGTCCAGGAGAAAAGTATTAATCACACCTTTTAATTGGAGAAATGTGGTTCTACCCAAATCAAAAGTCCTCCAATTGGCCTGAAAATTGGTTTATGACAGGTCTCCTAGGATTCATATTTTCTCTCTCTTATCATCCTTTTTTTTTTCCTGCCCCCACTACCTTTCAAGCTCTGAATTTCATAAAGGCACCAAAAGAAGTAACATTTAGCATAGGTTCCTATCCAAGAGAGAGATCACCTTGCCATGGTGGATAGGCACAAATTATTTTGTACAAAATGCATTTGCCAAGAATCTCAAATTCTATTTTCTACAGTGAGCATGGCACTATTTTATATGTTTTGGTATTTGTATTTGCAGAAGTCTGATCAACTGTGTGCGTCTTAGCAATAGTAAATAAGAGTGACAGTGGCATACATAGCTATGGGTAAACTCATAGCTGAGTGTGTTCAAAAGCACACTGCTCTGTCAGATTGGAATTTTTTTAAATTGTCCAAAAAAATGTCAGTTAATGGGAAAAACAGGCACAATTAAACATCTCCTGACTGCGACCAAACTATACAGTGCCATTGACACACCAAGATAAGATTATTCGCGCACTTAAAAATTGTAGATAAATTTCAACTATTTTTTGGAAAGAAAAAGGTGCAATTGTGCTTCGTATGCACCAAAATAAATGCTTCTAGTTATCATTTGGACTATACTTATAAACACTTAAGAACCTGTAGAAGCTTTAAACATGTTTTTGGGCAAAAAAAATATTGTATTATGCAGAGTAAATAAGAGTATAGTCTCTTTAAATTATCTTTATGAAGTGCTACACATAAAGTTATGAAGACACAATGTACACTAACTTTCCCTATCCTGTCCCTAATCATAAAACCTGACTTTCTACTTAGCATCTCAATCTACCTAACTAAATATATCTTCTTCACAATCTCTACACTGTCTATGCAAGATCCTTTAATGGTTGGTTGACTATGTGGGGACAGTCTATGGAAGGCCCATTTCTGTTCCAGCATGTGCAGTGTTTTGAAACACATTGCTTTGTATTGTAATTTTATTTAATGAAAATGTGATTTTGCCTGGGTTCCCACAATGTTGCATGGGGGGGGGGGGGGGGGGGATTCTAACAAACCTCCGTGTGCTGACTCCACGCTTCTCTAAGAGAAAAGAAGTCAGTAAAGTACAGTATGTATTGTCTGAGGTAGAAGCAGCACCTCAGCAGCCATTGTGGAGAGTTATCTAAACTCCAGACTTAGTTCCATGCACCATGCACCAGCCAATAGAAGGGAAAGATTACAGATAATCCAGGCAACCCAGAGAGGGAGTGGAGTAAGAATATTGGCAAGGAAAGGTAATTGTCGTTTATCAGGCTTTAGCCTTTTCTGCATTTGGTGGAGAGATTCCAAGCTACCAGCTGCCCACCATAACCAAAGACAGAAAGGCCACCTGTCAGGAGACTGTATTCCTAGAGAGAATACCGCAGGTATTGTGAATTGAAGTATATGACTTTACAGTACAGCAGAGACTATTATGACGGATCAAAACAGAATGCCTCTAAAGGTTTCCATTTTTATTTCCGTCTTATGGATTCCGTTATTTTCCGTTATAACTATGTTATAACGGAAAACCATAACGAAATACATAACGGTGATGTGAACAAGCCCTAACCTGCACAATTGTAGAAGCTGCCTTTATGTAAATCACTTTTGTGCACATTGATGACCTTTACTTGACTTCAGTAAAGTACTGGGAATTTGTTAAGAGAACTGGTCTCCATATTGTGCAAACTCATCACCTACCTGCACCCAAGGGTGCTGGCGTCATGAACCTCAGGGACCCTGCCTTCCCTGCACCTAAAACCTTTACCACCAACAGCACCTTGACTACCATCTGGCAGGAGAACCCTCAACACCAGTTTTCCCAGAAGAAATCCAGTGCTATCCTTCCACTCACTGCACACGAGCCCAGGGAGCTGCGTGAGTACCAATTACTGCATCCATCAGGGAACCACAGTCACACATTGCCCCTACGGTCCCGGTCACTGTCATGACTGTGCCTCAGTGCACAAAGCAAGGTCTGTAAAGGCATGGTTGGGTGAGTTTTGTATGTAAGAACTGGCCCTCATAGAGTCCTGAACTCAACCCCATCGAACACCTTTGAGATTAACTAAAACGGAGACTTAGATCCAGACCCTCTCAGTGTTTGACCTTACAAATGCTCTTCTGGGTGAATGGCTAAAAATTCTTAAAATCTTGTAGAAAATGTTCCCAGAAGAGTGGAGGCTGTTTTAGGTTGGAATAGGATGTCATAAAATCTCTTGTAGGTGTAATGTGTAGGTGTAAATCTCTATACAATGCTGCATAATATTTTGCCATTAGATACAGTAAGCAATCAGAGATAAAATAACTGTCACGCTCGTGTGTGGGACGAAAACACCACACCGAGCATAGGAGGGGAAAGGGGATACCCGAATAAGGCCTGGAAACTAGGGAAGGAAGTAAACTCTAACTTCAGTTCTGACAGATTACCAGTATCAACAGGCCCCAAAGGTAGGCAAGTTCATACACCGGATACCTAGAATCTTATCTCACCATATAGGACCCTGGAGCTAATGTCAGGACTAAGTCTACCTGTTTCTCCAAAGCGAAGGACGAACAGGAGTCTCCCTCAGGCCTAATGACAAACAACAGGGAAAGGCAACACACACATACATATATATATGAACAAAACACAAAACACTTATCTTCAATGAACTCAGCCAAGAACCAAACACAAACTAACGATAAGTCCAAAAGAAGCTATAAACCGCATAGCATAGTGGGAGAAGCAACAATAAATAGAGAAGGTTACATGACCACAATAGCCACACCTGGGGAAAGAAGGTGTGGCAAGCACCAGAAACAACACAGACGTCATTTGATCCAAAAGGAAAACATGTGAGATGAAAACCACGTGTTGCCAGTCTCACTGATCTCCTGCCACCTGTCGCAAGAACCTTATTAAACACCATTGTGCCTAAATTTAGACATAAATGATGTTTCTACATTGTCCTCACTACGTTCTGAGAAGGTAGCATGGCAAGGGCGAGTAGCATGGCAGGGTCAGCAGGATTGGTACATTTATCTACTTTTACACCTGTTTTCTAGCTCCAAGCTACGATAGAGTTTAGTGCAGGCGCAAGAACAGGTTGCGCTTCATCATAAATTGGGCGCATTCCTTCAGCAGCGCAGGGGATATAATACATTCTTCCAAAAGACTTTACAATGGAAGCACAATGTAATGGCTTAGATTTCATGTTCTACTTTAGATGATATAGAGTGCGTTTGGAAAGTCTTCAGACCCTTTCATTCTTTTACATTTTGTTATGCTAAAATGTGAAAAAAAGCCTTGTGCTAACATTTAAAAAAAGATATCATTTTCCCTCATCAACTTTCACTCAATATTCCCATAATAGGAAAGTGAAAAGAGAATTTTAGAAATGTTTGGAAATTTATTAAAAAGGAAAGACTATAACTTCACATGGACATAAGTATTCAGACCCTTTACTATGACACTTGAAATTTAGCTCTGTGGGCTTTCCATTTCTTTTTTATTATCTTTGAGATGTTTCTACACCTTGAGTGGAGTCCACCTGTCTAAGCTCCCTCCTGTATCCAGCGCACTGGATGCAGCAGTGAATTTAGACAGCACATGGGATGGACACTTCTTTGGAAGTCTGTGCATCAGACATATAAAGAAGCAGAGCGGGCATGCAGAATGATGGGTGGATGAAGCTATGGCATCCACTATATGACGTCATTTAAAGGTGCCACAAGCAGCAAAGCCAAGTCTGTTTATATCTGGGGATTATTATTAGTGTTGAGCAAATCAAAGTTAACAAAGTGGACTTCAATCCGAATTTCTGGAAAAATTAGATTCGTCACGAAGCGGAATTTCCTCCTGCTTCGTGGTAACAAATCAATTTTTCCCGAAATGGCAGTAAAAAAAAAAGAATTATCACGTCATCCATTTGATTGTGGAGAGGCCGTCGCAGCCATCTCGATTGAAGAAAATGCACCAAATCTTGCGCGTGCTGACGTGTGACATCACCACACTGGCTGGGTGCAGTGACATTATCAGTGATGAGATCCATCCAGCATGATGACATCATCACGTCTGCGCACGAGATTTGCTGTGTTTTCTTCAATCAAGATGGCTGCAATGGCCACTCCATGATCAAATGGATGAGGTGAGTATGTACTTTTTTAAACCCGATTAATGCCTGAAACGCCTCAATGTGACTCTCAATCTCCATTCCCCCTGCTACCTACAATAGAATGCAATTCGTGATGAAGTACTTCGTCATGGATCAAATTTCTTGTTGAAGTTCGGCGAAGCAGCCAAATCCAATTTTTTAAAACTTTGCTCATCACTAATTATTAGCATAATTTGCAGTCTCCAATGGGGCTCACAATCTAAGTTCCCTATCAGCATGTCTTTGGAGTGTGGGGGGAGAACATACAAACTCTATGCAGATGTTGTCCTTGGTCAGATTTGAAGCCAGGAGCCCAGCGCTGCAAGACACCAGTGCCAACCACTGAGCCACGTGCTGCCCCACAAACCAATTAGAAAAACGGTCTTCAGAAAAAAGGTAATTTAAGAAATTGCAATATTGCATAATATACAGTAAGGACACTAAAATGTTAGAAAATTGGCCAATCCCTTTAAGGCTAAGTCACATTCATGTGTAAGTGGTTTTCACTTTTCAGCTCTATTACTCTTTTAATGTGATTAGATAACTCAATGTGAATGAAAATGTTGCTTTTTTGTGCTGCTTCATCTTTTGACTGGTTATTTAAGTGACAGAGTGATGTATCCGGTGACCCTCCTTCACACGCCGGCCTCTGCAGGCTTCTCAGCTGCTGACAGATCATTTACATTCAAAGCCTTGAAAAATGTCATGGCTGGCACCACTGTGAATGATCCTGTGGAGATTGAGGGTGGATGTAAATTTTTTACTGCCATTGTTTCAGGAGGCGCTGGCTATGCAGTTTTGGTCTCTATTAAATTGCCAATAAATTCACCACCATCACAATATGGTTTTTATCAAAATGATCAAGTGCAATTGGCTCACTGCAGAATTACTAGAAGCCACAGAACCTGTCATCCAGCCAAGACTGAAGAAAGAGTTCTCTACATCATAGTGACGATCATGTCGTAGATTTACCTATATCGTTGATGCTCAACCTGTGGCCCTCCAGCCAGGGGCGTAGCTAGAACTGACTGGGCCACATAGCAAATTTTTGTACTGGGCCCCTCCCAATCTTAATGGACGCACTCATACACACACTCGCCACATACATGGACGCACTCATACACGCATTCACAACATACATGGACGCACTCACCACATACATGGACGCACTCATACACGCACTCACTACATACATGGACGCACTCATACACGCATTCACCACATACATGGATGCACTCATACACGTACTCACCATATACATGGACGCACTCATACAGGCACTCACCATATACATGGACGCACTCATACACGCATTCACCACATACATGGACGCACTCACCATATACATGGACGCACTCATACAGGCACTCACCATATACATGGACGCACTCATACATGCATTCACCACATACATGGATGCACTCATACACGTACTCACCATATACATGGACGCACTCATACAGGCACTCACCATATACATAGACGCACTCATACACGCATTCACCACATATATGGACGCACTCATACAGGCACTCACTACATACATGGACGCACTCATACAGGCACTCACTACATACATGGACGCACTCATACAGGCACTCACTACATACATGGACGCACTCATACAGGCACTCACCACATATATGGACGCACTCATACAGGCACTCACCACATACATGGACAGACTCACATACGCACTTACCACATATATGGACATATATATATATATATATAGATATATATATACACATATATACACACACACATTACATACACATGAACTTACAAGTATATAACTAACCTATTTCTACAGACAGACACTTACCTTTCCTGTAGACAGCTGTTGTCTGGTCCTCACAGGCAGCCTGGAGAAGTAGGTGCCATCACCCCTCTGTGCCATCCAGTGACAGCAGTAGTAGTGACTAGTGAGTCACTGATTATGAGCCGGTTCCTCTCTGGCCCGCCGCCCTCAGACTAGTTCAGACTGGTTTTGGGCAGGACCAGTCTCCCTCCATAGTCCCACTCCCAGTCCCTCCTCCCCACAGCAGGACAGGTAACAACCCCCGCCCCCCCCGGCCTGGCCCTGCCCCCTCCACCGCCTGAGTCCGCCTCCTACTAACTAGAGGGACTGGGTGGGAGGACTCAGGAGGCGGATTCAGGTGGTGGAGGGGGCGGGGAAATTCATTCCTTTCCTGCACTGCGGTCTGCGGGCGGCGCTGGTGCCAGCCTGGCTCCGCCTCCGCTACGCCCCCGTTCCGGCCCCCTCCACCGCATCCGCCGGCCTACCTCATGTTCTCCAGATCGAGCCGCGGACCGCCCGCGCCACGCCCACTACATTGGGCGGGCGGTCGGCCCTGGCTGCTGGCTGCCTGTGAGTGCTGTAATGTATTTAAAAAAAAATAATTATGCGGTCCGGACGGGCGGGCCTCCAGTGGCGTAGGGCCCCATAGCCACTGCTATGGTTGCTATGGCGATCCCTACGCCACTGCCTCCAGCTATTTCAAAACTACAACTCCCAGCATCCTCTAATAGGTGTAGGCTGTCCATGCATTCTGGGAGTTGTAGTTTTGCAACAGCTGGAGGGCTGCAGGTTGGGCATCCCTGACCTATATAAACCTCACAGGTGGACCTCAAGCAATGAGTGACCTCACCCAGATCTGCTACATTAAACAAATGTAGCTCTGCAACAGCTGTGAATTCATTATCATCTATATGATACCACTAGAGATGAGCAAATCAAATCCAACAAAGTGCAATTTAATCGTACTTCAGAGTAGAAAATTGATTTAACCTGAAATAGTGTAAAAAAATAAAAATTAAAAAATCATACTTACCTCCTCCATTTGCTAACGACAGGCTGGCCGCCACCATCTTGATTGAAGATCTCGGCCGAAATCCCGTGCATGGTGACATATGAGCAAATGGAGGCAGTAAGAATGATGTAATATTTTTTTTTCTGCTAATTTTGCACTGTGTTATTACTCTCATATGACACGATCATGTATGGGGTACAATGATGGACAGTGGCGCTTTCGCAACTTCCTGTCATTGCACCCGTTACTTACAAAAAAATGCACTTTGTGACGAAGTAATTCGTCACAAAGCAAATTTTTTAGTAAAATTCGGTGAAGCAGCCGAATCAAATTTTCCAATAGTTCACTCATCTCTAGATGCTATCATAAAGCTTGGGCTACACGGCGATCTTGAGCAGGACAGGTGTCGTGTGACCAAGGATCACAGTGTAGCAGGGCAGACATGGAAATAAATGAAGTTGCAGCAGGACTCACATGTTTTCTGTGACCATGACCTCAGAATTGCAAAATATCCCGCAAGGTTGGATTTTTGAGATTTTGGGGTTGCAGTCATGGCAAACATGCAAGTCTCGCTGCAACCCCATTCATTTCCATGCCTGGCCTGCTATATTGTGATTAGTGTTGATCGAAGTATTAAAAATAATGATTTGGCTGCTTCACCAAATTTTACAAAAAAATTGGCTTTGCTGTAAGTAGTGGGTGTGGGTGCAATGACAGGGATTGGTGATTGCGTCACTCCCCATCATTGTAACCCTTAGATGCATCTGATGGTAATAACAGTGTAAAATAACAAAAAAATAAAAAAATTGCATCATACTTACCTGATCTGGCGCAAAATCTCATGTGGCCCGTGATGACGTTATCGTGTCGGCTGGCCTGGTGACGTCGTACGTCAGCACGCATGGGATTTCGTGTAAGATCTTCAATCAAGGTGGCGGCGGCCGGATCGTCGTGAGCAAATGGAGGTAAGTATGATTTTTTTGTTTTTTTACACCATTTCAGGGAAATTTGATTCACTACCATGAAGCATGAGGAAATGCGGCAAATCAAATTTTCCCTGAAATTCAGGAACACTAATTATGATCCTGGTCACACAACACCTTTCGTGCCCAAGATCACTGTGGAAATCATAGGTAAAATAGAACATGAATTTGGGTGGTGGGCCATCTCCTCAACCATGGGGACAACTTCAGCCTCTGTCCTTGGTGTTGCTCACAAGTTATGTTGCCTATCTCAGATTCATACCAGGGGCAATTTCATAGGAAGAAAACTAAAAGGATAATTCCATCACATAGAGCTATGGCATATTGCTATATTATGGCATTACTTAATTAGTGGAACTCCCTTATCCATTCCTGAGAATCCTGAGAATGAACTCCCTGATCCTGAGAATGAAGGGCCACAGCACAGATTTTGTCCACTTCTAAATTTTATCTGCACAGCAGTGCCGCTTAAATGTGGCCAAACTGTAGTTCCGTGCACAGCTGGTGATGGGACATGACTTTGCAGGGAAAACTAATGAAGGGGATGTAGCACCAAACTAAAACTGCCGCCTCTTCATTCTCAGGATTGGTGGTGGTCTTAGAGGTCAGTCAGACCCCCCTGGTCCTAGAGAGATGACATGTAAGTTGGATGAAAATGTGCTAAATTATATCCTATATTATTGTTGAGCCTGTTATGGTGGCCACCGAGTTTGGACTGTTTTCTGAAAATACACCAGCATCTGACGATTACTACATGTATGTGATACGCTACCAGTTAGTGCGTGTCACATCTATGTGTGCCATGTACATCATGCTGTAATGTGCCTTTAATCATCTGTGAGATGCCAGCTGTCAGACTGTCCACCGCTCCACTCACTATGTTTCTGTCTGGCCAGTGTGTATGTGTGAACAGGAGCTTAGTTCAGGGTATCTCACCAGGTTCAACACTGCAGGGTTACACCCTTTCTCTTCTCGCTCTGTGTTTGCTGTTCAGCTGCTGACTAACTAGTACATCAGCTCCCCTATAAATGCCTTCTTGTCTCTATCACTCTTTGCCTGATCAATACAGGTCCTGCTAGGTTCTCCTTGTCTTCTTTATCTTGCTGTCTGAGCTATAATGTGTTACCATTCAGGTATATTGACAGTTACCTTCCTGGACTTTCACCACAGGATGTTCTTAACTACAAGTTAGCCTGATTCTTCTGGTACTCTGCTCTGGTGTCCCTGATCCCTGTGGGTCAACAGACTTGCACCCTTGAGTGGTTGGTAGAGTGGATCCACATCCACATATCGTAACACCAGCAAGATTGTTGAATTATATGTGCAATAGCTTGGGTTAAACGCCTTGTATATGCTGACATGTATAAGGCCAGGTTCACATCACATTTTTGTCTTACATTTAACATATACTGTATGTTGGGAAAAAGATGGATCTCTAGGGTGACGGATGCCGGTATCCATCACAGGTATACGTTTTTATTTTTTGTATATGATAAATATAAGACACAAATGTGATGTGAACCCAGCCTAAGATGTATACTGAAAGAGGTAATGTCATAGGTAGCCTGTGATATGGAGTTAAGCCCCTGTAAGTCGAATTCCCTTACACAGAATGTCAGTGAGTGCTGCATACTGTATATGTATTATGAACAACATGTCCATTCGGAACTGTCCTCTCGTCTCTCCTCCTGCTTCCTCTTTGACCGCCTACAATCTGGCTTCCGAGCCCACCACTCAACTGAGACTGCCCTTATCAAAGTCACCAATGACCTACTAACAGCCAAAACCAAAAAACATTACTCTGTCCTCCTTCTCCTTGACCTGTCCTCTGCCTTTGACACTGTCGACCACTCCCTTCTGTTGTAAACTCTCTCATCTCTTGGCATCACTGACCTGGCCCTCTCCTGGATCACATCATACCTCACAGACCGGATGTTTAGCGTCTCCCACTCTCACACCACCTCCTCGTCTCATTATCTCTCTGTTGGTGTCCCGCAAGGCTCTGTCCTAGGACCCCTGTTCTTCTCTATTTAGACTTTCGACCTGGTATATCTCATAGAGTCCCATGGCTTTCAGTAACACTCTTATGCCGATGACACACAAATCTACCTCTCTGGTCCAGACATCACCACATTATTATCCAGAATCTCACAATGCATATCTGCTATATCATCCTTCTTCTCTTCTCGCTTTCTAAAACTTAACATGGTTAAAACAGAATTCATCATCTTTCCCCCATCTTGCTTAACCCCCCCCCAACAAACCTATCTGTAATGATCAAAGGCTGCACACTCTCCCCGGTCAACCAAGTCCGCTGCCTTGGAGTGACCTTGGATTCTGCCCTCTCATTCTGACCGCACATCCAAGCCATTTCCACCACCTGTCGCATCCAACTCAAAAACATCTCCAGCATCCGCGCTTTCCTCAACTTTGAATCTGTGAAAATGCTTGTACATGCCCTCATTATCTCCAGCCTAGACTACTGCAACATTCTCCTCTGTGGCCTTCCATCTAGTACTCTTGCACCCCTCCAATCTATCCTCAACTCTGCTGCCCGGCTAATACACCTCTCACCCTGTTACTCCTCGTCCTCCCCCCTCTGCCAATCCCTTCACTGGCTCCCCATTGCCCAGTGAATTCAGTTCAAAATTCTAGCAAATACATACAAGGCCATCCACAACCTGTCCCCTCTCTACATCTCTGAGCTACTTTCCCGATACATCCCCACACGCAATCTCTGATCCTCACAAGACCTCCTTCTCTCCTCTCCTCTTATCTCCTCTTCTCAAAATCGCCTCCAAGATTTCTCCCGTGCATCCCCCACACTCTGGAACTCGCTACCCCAACATATCAGACTCTTACCGACAGTAGAATCCCTAAAAAGAAATCTAAAAACCCACCTCTTCA
Source organism: Bufo gargarizans (assembly GCF_014858855.1). Lineage (NCBI taxonomy): Eukaryota > Metazoa > Chordata > Amphibia > Anura > Bufonidae > Bufo > Bufo gargarizans. The sequence continues at coordinate 20,334,912 of NC_058083.1, read as the reverse complement.
GACAAGCCTACAACCAGTGACCCTGCTGCCTCTATACCACCATGACCAGCTTCCCCCTCACCTACTGTGTCCTTCTCCCATACCATGTAGATTGTAAGCCCTCACCGGCAGGGCCCTCTCTCCTTCTGTACCAGTCTGTAACTCGTCTTGTTTATGCTTAGTGCAATTGTCTGTATAATGTATGTATACCCCTTTTCATATGTACAGCGCTATGGAATGAATGGCGCTTTAATAATAAATAATAATAATTATGTAAACTGCACTATTTATGTTATAAATTGCTCTGTAAAATTTTCTGATTCCCTTACATTTATATGCTTGTGATAAGTGATATACTGTCACGGCCTTTGCTGTGTGCGCCGTGACACTTGTGCCATGCTTGCAGTTGCCGGTGGCAGTGTTTTGCTGTTATGGCATGTGGTGGCAGTGTCTCGACTTTGGCTGTGTGCATCGTGACATGGTTGCCACGCATACTGTTGCCGGTGGCAACGTGGTTGCTGGTGTGTGCACTTCCCCTTTAAGTTGTAGCCTTCCCCTGTCTGGTGCTGTAAGGGTTAACCCCCTAAATGGAGGTGGTCGCTTTGGGCTATTTAGCTTCTGCTGGAAGCCTGTAGCTCAGTGTTCCTCCAGGCTTGGTGTGCGCTGGTGGTTTACTGCTCCTGGCTTTACCATCTGTCCAGTGAGGGCCACCCTTGTGGTCATTGATGTTATTATGGTGTCTCTTTCCCCTCTTATCTTTTGGTTTGCGTGGGTTATGTTCAGGGTTTTGTATGTCTTGTGTGGCTGGTAAAGTTTGGTGTCCAGCATGTTTGCTAAACATTCCCCTGTCTTACGTTTATTGCAGCTATAGGTGTCCTGGGTTGCTGTGTGGTTGTGGTTTGTGCTGTGTCCTTTAATTTTGGTGTGGACAGCAGCACTTGTGCACGGGTTCCAGTCAGTGTGTCTGTGGCAGGTAAGTGTGTTATGGGTTTCGCTTACCTGCCAACTCCATATGCTGTATGTGTTCCCCTCTCCTTGCAGCCTGGCCTCAGATAGAGATCCCTGTTTCTCCATGACTGGGATGAACAGGTCGTCTATTCCCGGCTCCTTGGTGAGGGATTACCAGGGCGACTCAGGGTCTCTAGGAATCCAGAGTATGAGCCGTCCTACCACTGGGATCCGCTCATACGGTGAGGAGTCAGGGAGAGGATTTGGGACGCTGTAGGAGGTGACCTGCTCACTTATTACTCCTTTTGGCCAGGCTGATACCCTTTTACTCTTTTGACACCGCACGGTGGGGGTTTCCTCCACTTCCCACCGTAACAGTGTCAAAAGGGTAAAAGGGTATCAGCCTGGCCAAAAGGAGTAATAAGTGAGCAGGTCACCTCCTACAGAGTCCCAAATCCTCTCCCTGACTCCTCACCGTATGAGCGGACCCCGATGGTAGGACGGCTCATACTCTGGATTCCTAGAGACCCTAAGTCGCCCTGGTAATCCCTCACCAAGGAGTTGGGAAGAGACGACCTGTTCATCCCAGTTATGGAGGAACAGTTGTCTCTATCTGAGGCCAGGCTGCAAGGAGAGGGGAACACATACAGCATATGGAGTTGGCAGGTAAGTGAAACCCATAACACACTTACCTGCCACAGACACATTGACTGGAACCTGTATACAAGTGCTGCTGTCCACACCAAAATTAAAGGACACAGCACAAACCACAACCACACAGGAACCCAGGACACCCATAGCTGGAATAAACGTTAGACAGGGGAATGTCTAGCAAACATGCTGGACACCAAACATCACCAGCCATGTAACACAACACAATACATACAACACCCTGAACATAACCCACACAAACCAAAAGATAAGAAGGGAAAGAGACACCATAATAACATCAATGACCACAGGGGTGGCCCTCACTTGTCAGATGGTAAAGCCAGGAGCAGTGAACCACTAGAACACACCAAGCCTGGAGGAACACTGAGCTTCAGGCTTTCAGCAGAAGCTAAATAGCCCAAAGCGACCACACCCAATCAGGGGGTAAACCCTTACAGCACCAGACAGGGGAAGGCTACAACTTAAAGGGGAAATGCACACACCAGCAACCACGTTGCCACCGGCAACAGTATGCGTGGCAACTATATCACGGCGCACACAGCCACAGCCGAGACACTGCCACCTCATGCCTTAACAGCAACACATTGCCACCGGCAACTGCAAGCATGGCACGGCGCACACACCAAAGGCCATGACATATACCATATGACCTACTAATATGCTGTTCAGTGTATAAGTGGAAACTAGTGAACATACAGGCCCAGGCCTCATCATAAATTAGGCACCCAGCTGGCAGTACGTGCACCTTGAGTAAAAACGACTCCAGGCTTGACTGGAGTAGTTTTTACTCATCTTTTACACCTGTTTGCAGGCATAAAAGACAGTAAATGTGTTGGGGCAGATGTTCAATCCACAACCCAGCCCCTGACGCTCCCCCCGGCAAGCCCTTGTCACTCACTGCCCACTTCTAAGTGGCGAGGACAGTGCAAAAATGGCCATGTGACAAAATATTCTCTCACAGGCATTCAAAAAGGGAGTTGTCACAGATGGTGTTGCAGAAAACTAGAAGACAACAAATGAAGATCCGACTGACTTGATCCCAAACTAAGGAACATAAGGGTGAGCCCTGTAAAAGCCCTAGCACTCTCCCTGACTTCTCAGCCCATGCAAAGATCTCTATGATAGATAATTGCATGCCCTCGTGCCTCGACTGTATGACACCTGAACACCCTATAATAGTGAGGGGACACGACCACCGGCTCCCTACACTTAATACGTAGGGAGTCAGGGTCACCTAGGATCAAGCCAATAGGAAAACACAAATAAAGGAACAGACTTATCTGTATAAGCACCAGTTGCAGCATCCAGCATGCAGCATGCACACAATCCAGGAAGTTGTATAAACCGCAAAGTGATGCAGTATGGGAGGGGATTTAAAGGGATGCAATCAGTGCCACTAGATGACAGCTGAGAGAGGGAAACGAAACCAAAACAAAAGAACCTCAAGCAGGAGGTTCTGAAGAACGTCTGTCAGAGCTTTTAGATATCTGGCAGTGACAGGTGTACCGTCTTGCAACTATTTTTACACTAAATGTTGTCGTAAAGATATTGACCCCTATTGACTGCTTAAAAAGAGGTGTGCCAATTTACTAAACTATTCAGTGGTGCACCATATTCTTGGACCTCCCAGAGGCCAGTTTGCAAAAGATAGTAAGTACACAAAGTACTATAATACTTTGGTTCTGGTTCCAAAAATAATTCTCCAATGGTACTAGACTCTAACACAATGTTGGACCTCAAAGTTCAGAAGAAGACAACACATTTCCAATCATTTGTCACTAGTTGTCAAATCCCATGTCTTTCATATGCACATGGTTTCATATGCACATTCTTATTGCTGTCATTCTGTTTACTGTGGACTCATGTCAGAGTTATTATTTTTTAATATGTACAGTGGATATTAAAAGTCTACACACCCCTGTTAAAATGTCAGGTTTCTGTGATGTAAAAAAATGAGACAAAGACAAATTCTTTCAGAACTTTTTCCACATTTAATGTGCCCTATAAACTGTACAACTCAATTGAAAAACAAACTGAAATCTTTTAGGTAGAGGGAAGAAACAATATAAAAATAAAATAATATGGTTGCATAAGTGTGCACACTCTTAAACTAATACTTTGTTGAAGCACCTTTTGATTTTATTACAGCACTCAGTCTTTTTGGATATGAGTCTATCAGCATGGCACATTTTGACTTGGCAAGATTTGCCCACTCTTCTTTGCAAAAACACTCCAAATCTGTCAGATTGCAAGGGCATATCCTGTGCACAGCCCTCCAGATCACCCCACATATTTTCAATCGGATTCAGGTCTGGGCTCTGGCTGGGCCATTCCAAAACTTTAATCTTCTTCTGGTGAAGCCATTCCTTTGTTGATTTGGATGTATGCTTTGGGTCGTTGTCATGCTGAAAGATGAAGTTCCTCTTCATGTTCAGCTTTCTAGCAGAAGCCTGAAGGTTTTGAGCCAATATTGACTGGTATTTGGAACTGTTCATAATTCCCTCTAGCTTAACTAAGGCCCCAGTTCCAGCTGAAGAAAAACAGCCCCAAAGCATGATGCTGCCACCACCATGCTTCACTGTGGGTATGGTGTTCTTTTGGTGATGTGCAGTGTTGTTTTTGCGCCAAACATATCTTTTGGAATTATGGCCAAAAAGTTCAACCTTGGTTTCATCAGACCATAACACCTTTTCCCACATGCTTTTGGGAGACTTCAGATGTGTTTTTGCAAAATGTAGCCTGGCTTCGATGTTTTTATTCATAAGAAAAGGCTGTAGTCTTGCCACTCTACCCCATAGCCCAGACATATGAAGAATATGGGAGATTGTTGTCACATGTACCACACAGCCAGTACTTGCCAGATATTCTTGCAGCTCCTTTAATGTTGCTGTAGGCCTCTTGGTAGCCTCCCAGACCAGTTTTCTTCTCGTCTTTTCATCAATTTTGGAGGGACATTCCAGTTTTTGGTAATGTCACTGTTGTGCCATATTTTCTCCACATGATGACTGTCTTCACTGTGTTCCATGGTATATCTAATGCCTTGGAAATTCTTTTGCACCCTTCTCCTGACTGATACATTTTACAAATGAAATCCCTCTGATGTTTTGGAAGCTCTCTGTGGACCATGGCTTTTGCTGTGGGATGTGACTAAGAAAATTTCAGGAAAGACCAACTAGAGCAGCTTAACTTTATTTGGGGTTAATCAGAGGCACTTTAAATGATGGCAGGTGTATGCTGACTCCTATTTAACATGATTTTGAATGTGATTGCTTAATTCTGAATACAGCTACATCCCCAGTTATAAGAGGATGTGCACACTTTTTTTTAGTGTTTTTTGTTTTCTTCCTTTCACCTAAAAAATTTGAGTTTGTTTTTCAATTGAGTGGTATAGTTTAAAGGTCACATTAAAGGTAGAAAAAGTTCTGAAATTATTTATCTTTGTCTCTTTTTTTACATCACAGAAACCTGACATTTTAATACTGGTGTGTAGACTTTTTATATCCACTTTATGTGAGTTGTTTGTATCTGTTATGTATTTAATATCCCTTAGTAAAGTTTTTAATTCACTTAGCTGCATGAGCCTATTTTATTCCTGGATCTTGGAATTCACTGTAGAACAGCTTTATGGCAGAGTGGCCAGAAAGAAGCCTCTACTCAGTAAAAGCACATGAAAGCCCACCTGGAGTTTGGGTGCACCTAATAAGCACCTAAAGGACTCTCAGACTGGAATTAACAAGATTCTCTGCTCTGATGGAACCAAACCATAACTGTTTGGCATCAATTCTAAACGTTATGTCTGGGTAAAACCAGACACTGCTCATTACCTACCCTAAACCATCCCTACAGTGAAGCATGATGCTGGCAGCATTATGGTGGGGCATGTTTTCCAGTGTCTGGGACAGTGTTGAGGGAAAGCTGAATGGACCATAGATATACAGATATATTCTTAATGAAAACCTGATCCAGAGTGCTCTGGACCTCTGACTGGGCTGAATGTTCACCTGCTAACAAGACAATGACCCTATGCACACAGCCAAGAAAAGAACCGAGGGGCATAGGGGCAAGTCTAATAATGTCCTTGAGTGGCCCAGCAAGAGCCCTGACTTGTACCCAATCAAACATCTCTAGAGAGATCTAGAATTGGTTGTTCAACGACAGTCCCCATCCAACCTAGCAGAGCTTTAGAGGATTTGCAGAGAAGAATAGCAGAAAATCCCCAAATCCAAGTATGTAAGCCTTGTGACATCATACCCAGGAAGACTGAAGGGTGTAATCACTAGTGATGAGCGGCAGGGGTCATATTCGAATTCGCGATATTTCGCGAATATTTTTAGAATATTCGTCGAATATTCGAAAATTCGGAAATTCGCGATTTTTTTTCTTGAAAAAAATCGGCAAAGTAATGATTGTGTAATATGCGAATTTTCGTAATTAGAATTTTCGGATTCGAATTTTTAATGCGAATTTTTCAACTTACAACTATTAGACAAAGAAGATTATAGCACTATATTAGCTAAATTGCTCTATATTCGATTTTTCGAATATTCGCTATATTGCTATAACTGTTTTTCGAATATTCGTAATATATAGCAATATAGCGAATATTCGAAAAAAACGAATATAGAGCAATTTAGCTAATATAGTGCTATAATCTTTTTTTATAGTTGTAATTTTTTTCCAATCTGAACTTCAGATGAGAAAAAAATTACAACTATTAGACAAAGAAGATTATAGCACTATATTAGCTAAATTGCTCTATATTCGTTTTTTTTTCGAATATTCACTATATTGCTATAACTTCGTTTTTCGAATATTTGTAATATTCTAAAACAAGAATATATAGCAATATAGCGAATATTCGAAAAAAACGAATATAGAGCAATTTAGCTAATATAGTGCTATAATCTTTGTCTAAAAGTTAAAAAATTCGCAATAAAAATTCGAATCCGAAAATTCGAATTCCGAAAATTCGCATATTACACAATCATTACCTTGCCGATTTTTTCAAGAAAAAAAAATCGTGCATTTTTGAATATGACCCCTGCCGCTCATCACTACTCCTAAAGTCAAGTATAGTGCAGCCTTCTTATTGGCCCACAAGCTAGAAGCAGGAAGGGATCATGTGTACTGATTTAAAAAAAAAAAAAAAAAGGAAAAAAAAACGGGGAAAAAAAAATCGGAAAAAAAAATCGAAAAATCGAATTTTCGAAATTACGAATATATAACTATATTCGAAATATTCGCGAATTTTCGAAGTACCTATATTCGCGAAAAAAATTCGAAATTCGAATATTCGTGATCAACACTAGTAATCACTGCCAAAAGGGTCTTCAACTGAGTCCAGAGTAAAAGGTCTGAATACTTATGTCAATGCAAGGTTTACATTTTCCCTTTCAATAAATTAGCTAATTTATTTCTAACATTTTGTTTACACTTTGTAATTTTTGGGGACTGAGTGCAGATTGATGGGGACAAACCTGTTTATTTTATTTGAGCACAAGGCAATAACATAACAAATTCTGAAAAAGGGAAACGATCTGAATCCAAATGCATTGCATCTTTTGCATAGATGTAGAATGGACCCTCAGTACTTTTTGAAGTGTAGGATAAAACAGAACCACATGGAGGGCACTTCAGGAGCGTGACTCAGAGGCCCTTAATACCCAGAGTGCTGTGCAAATTTTAAGTGAACATACAGTATATCGCCACTTGAAATGTGGCATCTTGAATCATCCCATACATACTTCTTTGAAGTTTACCTTGTAGCATCCTTAGAATTATCCACCTTGTTGTTTTTAAGTGCACAATTTGGAGTGTTCTTGGAAAATCCCTGAGATGAATAGAAATAAAAACTGACTGCTGGCCTGGAAATAATCAATATGATCGTCTGTCTCAGATGCATAAATTAAACCTCAATGCTTCTTTTTTGTGAGACTGAAAGATACTTATATTCCTAAAGAAAAGCACACGTTACTTAACAGGAAAAACAATTTCTTAATTTTCTTGGTGATATTACTGGAATGAACTGAAACTGATAGGATTCAGGATACAGCCGCAGGATGGCACAGGTCAAATATTGACAGGACAATAAAATTAAGAAAATATAGCAAACAAAACAGGAGCCGCAGTTATCAATGGATGCATCACTGATGCACTGGATGCATGCTATAATAGAGTTCCCAGTACTACTGGTGATCTACGCTTCTGAGATGATGTGTTGTCGGGCATCTCATCAGTAAAATGCCAGATATACAGTATAGATCTTGGAGAGAACTGGTGTTGGAGTGGCAGGAGATTGTCAAGATATTTTAGGCTTGCCTGGTACTATAACAGTGTTTTAGGGTTCCTGGTGGTCTATGGTACTGACATTGCAGAACTGTTGTGCCTAATAGAGTTGAGCGAACACCTGGATGTTCGGGTTCGAGAAGTTCGGCCGAACATCCCGGAAATGTTCGGGTTCGGGATCCGAACCCGATCCGAACTTCGTCCCGAACCCGAACCCCATTGAAGTCAATGGGGACCCGAACTTTTCGGCACTAAAACGGCTGTAAAACAGCCCAGGAAAGGGCTAGAGGGCTGCAAAAGGCAGCAACATGTAGGTAAATCCCCTGCAAACAAATGTGGATAGGGAAATTAATTAAAATAAAAATTAAATAAATAAAAATTAACCAAAATCAATTGGAGAGAGGTTCCATAGCAGAGAATCTGGCTTCCCGTCACCCACCACTGGAACAGTCCATTCTCAGATATTTAGGCCCCGGCACCCAGGCAGAGGAGAGAGGTCCCGTAACAGACAATCTGGCTTCATGTCAGCAGAGAATCAGTCTTCATGTCATAGCAGAGAATCAGGCTTCACGTCACCCACCACTGTAATAGTCCATTTTCATAAATTTAGGCCCAGCACCCAGGCAGAGGAGAGAGGTCCCGTAACAGACAATCTGGCTTCATGTCAGCAGAGAATCAGTCTTCATATCATAGCAGAGAATCTGGCTTCCCGTTACCCACCACTGGAACAGTCCATTCTCAGATATTTAGGCCCCGGCACCCAGGCAGAGGAGAGAGGTCCCGTAACAGACAATCTGGCTTCATGTCAGCAGAGAATCAGTCTTCATATCATAGCAGAGAATCAGGCTTCACGTCAGCCACCACTGCAACAGTCCATTGTCATAAATTCAGGCCCAGCACCCAGGCAGAGGAGAGAGGGCCCGTAACAGACAATCTGGCTTCATGTCAGCAGAGAATCAGTCTGCATGTCATAGCAGAGAATGAGGCTTCACGTCACCCACCACTGCAACAGTCCATTTTCATAAATTTAGGCCCAGCACCCAGGCAGAGGAGAGAGGTCCCGTAACAGAGGATCTGGCTTCATGTCACCAGAGAATCAGTCTGCATGTCATAGCAGAGAATCAGGCTTCACGTCACCCACCACTGCAACAGTCCATTTTCATAAATTTAGGCCCAGCACCCAGGCAGAGGAGAGAGGTCCCGTAACAGAGGATCTGGCTTCATGTCACCAGAGAATCAGTCTGCATGTCATAGCAGAGAATGAGGCTTCACGTCAGCCACCACTGCAACAATCCACTGGCATATATTTAGGCCTAGCACACAGGCAGAGGAGAGGTTCATTCAACTTTGGGTAGCCTTGCAATATAATGGTAAAATGAAAATAAAAATAGGATTGAATGAGGAAGTGCCCTGGAGTCCAATAATATATGGTTATGGGGAGGTAGTTAATGTCTAATCTGGACAAGGGACGGACAGGTCCTGTGGGATCCATGCCTGGTTCATTTTTATGAACGTCAGCTTGTCCACATTGGCTGTAGACAGGCGGCTGCGTTTGTCTGTAATGACGCCCCCTGCCGTGCTGAATACACGTTCAGACAAAACGCTGGCTGCCGGGCAGGCCAGCACCTCCAAGGCATAAAAGGCTAGCTCTGGCCACGTGGACAATTTAGAGACCCAGAAGTTGAATGGGGCCGAACCATCAGTCAGTACGTGGAGGGGTGTGCACACGTACTGTTCCACCATGTTAGTGAAATGTTGCCTCCTGCTAACACGTTGCGTATCAGGTGGTGGTGCAGTTAGCTGTGGCGTGTTGACAAAAGTTTTCCACATCTCTGCCATGCTAACCCTGCCCTCAGAGGAGCTGGCCGTGACACAGCTGCCTTGGCGACCTCTTGCTCCTCCTCTGCCTTGGCCTTGGGCTTCCACTTGTTCCCCTGTGACATTTGGGAATGCTCTCAGTAGCGCGTCTACCAACGTGCGCTTGTACTCGCGCATCTTCCTATCACGCTCCAGTGCAGGAAGTAAGGTGGGCACATTGTCTTTGTAGCGTGGATCCAGCAGGGTGGCAACCCAGTAGTCCGCACAGGTTAAAATGTGGGCAACTCTGCTGTCGTTGCGCAGGCACTGCAGCATGTAGTCGCTCATGTGTGCCAGGCTGCCCAGGGGTAAGGACAAGCTGTCCTCTGTGGGAGGCGTATCGTCATCGTCCTGCCTTTCCCCCCAGCCACGCACCAGTGATGGACCCGAGCTGCGTTGGGTGCCACCCCGCTGTGACCATGCTTCATCCTCATCCTCCTCCACCTCCTCCTCATCCTCGTCCTCCTCGTCCTCCAGTAGTGGGCCCTGGCTGGCCACATTTGTACCTGGCCTCTGCTGTTGCCAAAAACCTCCCTCTGAGTCACTTCGAAGAGACTGGCCTGAAAGTGCTAAAAATGACCCCTCTTCCTCCTCCTCCTCCTCCTCCTCCTGGGCCACCTCCTCTTCCATCATCGCCCTAAGTGTTTTCTCAAGGAGACATAGAAGTGGTATTGTAACGCTGATAACGGTGTCATCGCCACTGGCCATGTTGGTGGAGTACTCGAAACAGCGCAACAGGGCACACAGGTCTCGCATGGAGGCCCAGTCATTGGTGGTGAAGTGGTGCTGTTCTGTAGTGCGACTGACCCGTGCGTGCTGCAGCTGAAACTCCACTATGGCCTGCTGCTGCTCGCACAGTCTGTCCAGCATGTGCAAGGTGGAGTTCCACCTGGTGGGCACGTCGCATATGAGGCGGTGAGCGGGAAGGCCGAAGTTACGCTGTAGCGCAGACAGGCGAGCAGCGGCAGGATGTGAACGCCGGAAGCGCGAACAGACGGCCCGCACTTTATGCAGCAGCTCTGACATGTCGGGGTAGTTGTGAATGAACTTCTGCACCACCAAATTCAGCACATGCGCCAAGCAAGGGATGTGCGTCAAATTGGCTAGTCCCAGAGCTGCAACGAGATTTCGCCCATTATCACACACCACCAGGCCGGGCTTGAGGCTCACCGGCAGCAACCACTCGTCGGTCTGTTGTTCAATACCCCGCCACAACTCCTGTGCGGTGTGGGGCCTGTCCCCCAAACATATGAGTTTCAGAATGGCCTGCTGACGTTTACCCCGGGCTGTGCTGAAGTTGGTGGTGAAGGTGTGTGGCTGACTGGATGAGCAGGTGGAAGAAGAGGAGGAGGAAGCCGAGAAGGAGGAGGTGGCAACAGGAGGCAAAGAATGTTGCCCTGCGATCCTTGGCGGCGGCAGGACGTGCGCCAAACAGCTCTCCGCCTGGGGCCCAGCTGCCACTACATTTACCCAGTGTGCAGTTAGGGAGATATAGCGTCCCTGGCCGTGCTTACTGGTCCACGTATCTGTGGTTAGGTGGACCTTGCTACAGATGGCGTTGCGCAGTGCACACTTGATTTTATCGGATACTTGGTTGTGCAGGGAAGGCACGGCTCTCTTGGAGAAGTAGTGCCGGCTGGGAACAACATACTGTGGGACAGCAAGCGACATGAGCTGTTTGAAGCTGTCTGTGTCCACCAGCCTAAATGACAGCATTTCATAGGCCAGTAGTTTAGAAATGCTGGCATTCAGGGCCAGGGATCGAGGGTGGCTAGGTGGGAATTTACGCTTTCTATCAAATGTTTGTGAGATGGAGAGCTGAACGCTGGCGTGTGACATGGTTGAGACGCTTGGTGACGGAGGTGGTGGTGGTGGTGTTGGTGGTACATCCCCTGTTTGCTGGGCGGCAGGTGCCAACGTTCCTCCAGAGGCGGAGGAAGAGGCCGAGGCGGCAGCAGCAGAATAGGCCGAGGCGGCAGCAGCAGAAGAGGTAGCAGGGGGAGCCTGAGTGACTTCCTTGGTTTTAAGGTGTTTACTCCACTGCAGTTCATGCTTTGCATGCAGGTGCCTGGTCATGCAGGTTGTGCTCAGGTTCAGAACGTTAATGCCTCGCTTCAGGCTCTGATGGCACAGCGTGCAAACCACTCGGGTCTTGTCGTCAGCACATTGTTTGAAGAAGTGCCATGCCAGGGAACTCCTTGAAGCTGCCTTTGGGGTGCTCGGTCCCAGATGGCGGCGGTCAGTAGCAGGCGGAGTCTCTTGGCGGCGGGTGTTCTGCTTTTGCCCACTGCTCCCTCTTTTGCTACGCTGTTGGCTCGGTCTCACCACTGCCTCTTCCTCCGAACTGTGAAAGTCAGTGGCACGACCTTCATTCCATGTGGGGTCTAGGACCTCATCGTCCCCTGCATCGTCTTCCACCCAGTCTTGATCCCTGACCTCCTGTTCAGTCTGCACACTGCAGAAAGACGCAGCAGTTGGCACCTGTGTTTCGTCATCATCAGAGACATGCTGAGGTGGTATTCCCATGTCCTCATCATCAGGAAACATAAGTGGTTGTGCGTCAGTGCATTCTATGTCTTTCACCGCTGGGGAAGGGCTAGGTGGATGCCCTTGGGAAACCCTGCCAGCGGAGTCTTCAAACAGCATAAGAGACTGCTGCATAACTTGAGGCTGAGACAGTTTCCCTGGTATGCATGGGGGTGATGTGACAGACTGATGGGGTTGGTTTTCAGGCGCCATCTGTGCGCTTTCTGCAGAAGACTGGGTGGGAGATAATGTGAACGTGCTGGATCCACTGTCGGCCACCCAATTGACTAATGCCTGTACCTGCTCAGGCCTTACCATCCTTAGAACGGCATTGGGCCCCACCATATATCGCTGTAAATTCTGGCGGCTACTGGGACCTGAGGTAGTTGGTACACTAGGACGTGTGGATGTGGCAGAACGGCCACGTCCTCTCCCAGCACCAGAGGGTCCACTAACACCACCACGACCATGTCCACGTCCGCGTCCCTTACTAGATGTTTTTCTCATTGTTATGGTTCACCACAACAACAAATATATTATTTGGCCCAATGTATTGTATTCAAATTCAGCGGGATATAAATTTGAGGCCTAGTATTTAGGCGCTGGGTGACCGGTATGGATTTAGTGACAGAATTAGACTTGGAAATGCACAGAAGCGTGTGTGTGAAGTTATTCTGAATGACCCAATGTGCACCTTGAATATTATATACCCTTTTTGGGATAGATTTCAAATAGCTCTGATATAGCAGGAACCACTAAATTATGAAATTGCTAAATTGGGAATTGTACTTCAACCCAGAACAAAAAATGTGCTTTGACGGGCACTAAATAACTTTCCCAGCTACAACAGGACAGCGGTAACGAGAGATTTAGAGGGATTTAAATTTGAGGCCTAGTATTTAGGCGCTGGGTCACCGGTATGGATTTAGTGACAGAATTAGACTTGGAAATGCACAGAAGCGTGTGTGTGAAGTTATTCTGAATGACCCTATGTGCACCTTCAATATTATATACCCTTTTAGGGATAGATTTCAAATAGCTCTGATATAGCAGAAACCACTAAATTATGAAATTGCTAAATTGGGAATTGTACTTCAACCCAGAACAAAAAATGTGCTTTGACGGACACTAAATATCTTGCCCAGCAACAACAGTACAGCGGTGGGTAACGAGAGATTTAGAGGGATTTAAATTTGAGGCCTAGTATTTAGGCGCTGGGTGACCGGTATGGATTTAGTGACAGAATTAGACTTGGAAATGCACAGAAGCGTGTGTGTGAAGTTATTCTGAATGACCCAATGTGCACCTTGAATATTATATACCCTTTTGGGATAGATTTCAAATAGCTCTGATATAGCAGGAACCACTAAATTATGAAATTGCTAAATTGGGAATTGTACTTCAACCCAGAACAAAAAATGTGCTTTGACGGGCACTAAATAACTTTCCCAGCTACAACAGGACAGCGGTAACGAGAGATTTAGAGGGATTTAAATTTGAGGCCTAGTATTTAGGCGCTGGGTCACCGGTATGGATTTAGTGACAGAATTAGACTTGGAAATGCACAGAAGCGTGTGTGTGAAGTTATTCTGAATGACCCTATGTGCACCTTCAATATTATATACCCTTTTAGGGATAGATTTCAAATAGCTCTGATATAGCAGAAACCACTAAATTATGAAATTGCTAAATTGGGAATTGTACTTCAACCCAGAACAAAAAATGTGCTTTGACGGACACTAAATATCTTGCCCAGCAACAACAGTACAGCGGTGGGTAACGAGAGATTTAGAGGGATTTAAATTTGAGGCCTAGTATTTAGGCGCTGGGTCACCGGTATGGATTTAGTGACAGAATTAGACTTGGAAATGCACAGAAGCGTGTGTGTGAAGTTATTCTGAATGACCCAATGTGCACCTTCAATATTATATACCCTTTTAGGGATAGATTTCAAATAGCTCTGATATAGCAGAAACCACTAAATTATGAAATTGCTAAATTGGGAATTGTACTTCAACCCAGAACAAAAAATGTGCTTTGACGGACACTAAATATCTTGCCCAGCAACAACAGTACAGCGGTAACGAGAGATTTAGAGGGATTTAAATTTGAGGCCTAGTATTTAGGCGCTGGGTGACAGGTATGGGTTTAGTGACAGAATTAGACTTGGAAATACACAGTAGCGGGTGTGTGTGAAGTTATTCTGAATGACCCAATGTGCACCTTCAATATTATATACCCTTTTAGGGATAGATTCCAAATAGCTCTGATATAGCAGGAACCACTAAATTATGAAATTGCTAAATTGGGAATTGTACTTCAACCCAGAACAAAAAATGTGCTTTGACGGACACTAAATATCTTGCCCAGCAACAACAGTACAGCGGTAACGAGAGATTTAGAGGGATTTAAATTTGAGGCCTAGTATTTAGGCGCTGGGTGACAGGTATGGGTTTAGTGACAGAATTAGACTTGGAAATACACAGTAGCGGGTGTGTGTGAAGTTATTCTGAATGACCCAATGTGCACCTTCAATATTATATACCCTTTTTGGGATAGATTTCAAATAGCTCTGATATAGCAGGAACCACTAAATTATGAAATTGCTAAATTGGGAATTGTATTTCAACCCAGATTAAGAAATGTGCTTGAACGGACACTAAATAACTCGCCCAGCTACAGCACTAGGGACAGATTTAGCTGGATATAAATTTGAGGCCTAGTATTTAGGCGCTGGGTGACCGGTATGGATTTAGTGACAGAATTAGACTGGGATATGGCCAAAAAATAAACAGACTATTGCTGGTTAAATGCACTTGGTGTGACAGCTTCACCCTGATGTAGGCTTTAGCCAAAAAACAACCACACCATTGAGGGTTAAATGCACTTGGTGACGGGGTAGCGTGATGACGTGAACACGTCACGTTTTCGCTCTCCCCCTGCATGCCTCCTCCCCTCCAAGCTCCCGGCTCCGTCTGATCCAGGGCGCTGACTGAGCGCCGACTGCCCCCAGCGTGCTGCCATGCTCCAGTGCCGTTAGCGGTTCTGAGTGCAGGGGGCCCTGCGATTTACTTACCGATCTGGCTGCTGGTTGCTGGCTCCTGTTGCTCCTCTCTGGCCTCTGGCTCCGGTTCCTGACGCTGGTCTCCTCTTCTGTGTTCCTGCTGCTGGGCCTTCTCTCGTCCGGATCGTCCGTCTCCCTTCTCTGCTGCCTTCTCTCCTCTGCGGTGTGGGTGTGCTCGGATTGGAGTTCTCTGCTCAGCTGTTCACCAGCCCTCTGGTTCGCTTGCTGCTGGCTCCCCCTGCTGGTGACCGGTGGGATTTTTTCATTTTTTCACCTGAAAACCGTTTGCCTGCAGTTTTCCTCCTCCCTGAAGTGGCCACTTGTCATCTGGATCTTTTTTCATCCTGAGGATCCTCGCCTCCCTCGTTGGGCCACGTGAGAAATTAACTATCGTGGCTTTACTGCTATTTGATTAAGTTTTCCGGCTGCACAGAGCCGAAATTTGGTGTTCCCCTTCCCTGTGTGGTGGTGGAGAGGGAGGGTTAAAGGGGTGAATAGAGGGACAAGAGTATAAAGGAAAGGGCCAATAAAGAGAAGTAAAAAGGGAGGAATAGGAGCAGAGGGGAAAGAAGTAAAGGGGACATAAAGAAGAGTCTAAATTAAAGCAAAGGGGAAAAAAAAAAAAAAAAAAAAAAAAAAGAGTCCGGAAAGGAGAGTCGGGAAGGGAAAGAAAAAAAAAAAAAAAAAAAGAGAGAAGGAAAAAAGAATGGCCCCAAAACGACGGTCGATTGACTCTACTGTAACAAAGCTGGGCTCTAAGACCCCAGAAAATAAAATTGATAAGTTCTTGAAGTCGCCCTTCCTAAATGAAAAGAACTTAGCCAAAACAAAGTCCTCTGCTAATCCGAAAAAATCTGCAAAAACTCCCCAAACCGACGAATTTTCTGAGGATGGTTTAGCGGAGGTAGACCAAGAAGCAGGGGGGGAGGACCTATCCGCTCAGATGCGAACTGAACATGACCCTTCTGTTCTGGATAAAATTCTCTCGGCTGTAGAGCACAATGGCACTCTAGTGCAGGAGATGTCTATCCAATTAGGGTCTGTACAGAGTGACATTTCTGTAATAAGAGAGAACCTGGTAAAGATCCGCGAGCGAGTCCTTAATGTGGAAAAAACTGTGGACTCTTTGCAAACCGATATTAACACACTAAAATCCAAAACTCTGTCCCTTGCTTCAGAAAACCAAGCACTACATAATAAGCTAGAGGACTTTGAAAATAGGTCAAGGCGAAACAACGTCCGTATAATTGGTTTCCCAGAGGGAGCGGAAGGCCGACACTTAGAGGAACAACTTAAAGATGTGGTCTTGCATAACTTAGGCAGTGACTATTTTTCTTCCATGTTTCAGATAGAAAGAGTCCATCGTATCCCAGGAGGGAAACCTATTCCAGGGAGGCCGCCGCGAGCAATCTTAATGAAATTATTATCATCCATGGATAGAGATATGATACTGAAAAGAGCAAGAGAATGTACTCCTATTGAGTACCAGGGCACTAGGTTGCTCTTTTTTCCTGATTTTGCCCGGCAGACTCAGGATAAAAGAAGAAATTTCATGGAGATAAAGAAACGCCTGGCATCAAAGGGGATTAAATATTCCCTACAGTATCCAGCGAAATTAAGAGTGATCCATAATGGGACTTCTCTTTTTTTTGAAACACCACAGCAAGCGCTGGACTGGATGGAGCAAAGGGATATTTGAAATCGTGCATTATTATGATTGAAATGTTGGAGGGGGGATGGAGCGGGGGAGGGGGGAGATTGGCTAGAGGTTAGAGGTTCGCTGATTGGGCGGATCAATAGAGAGGGGGGATGGGGGGAAAGGGGAGGGGGGAAAGGGAACCCACCTTGCAGGAAGGGGTTTTTTTTTTTTTTTTTTTTTTTTTTTTTTCCTTTGGTTTGTCCCGTGTCTGTTTCCGTAGTACTGAAGGATGGCCACTAGAATTGTAACTTGGAATGTTAGAGGGCTTGGGGAAAGGGTCAAAAGGCAAGCTATTATGGATGCATTAAAAAGATACCTTCCAGCAGTCATTTGTTTAGTAGAAACTCATCTCACTAAAGAAACTGTGTCCCGCTTGACAACGGGATGGTACTCTCAATCTTACCATTCCACTTTTAGCAGCTCCTCTAGGGGCGTTTCAGTGCTGATTCATAATTCTGTGGACTTTATCCTTATAGAATCTTACATAGACGATCAGGGCAGATTTATCTTTCTGCATGGTAAGCTGCATGGGCATAGTTATATTCTTGCCTTCTTCTATATACCTCCGCCTTTTTCAATGTACCCACTGACCCAGTTGATGCTTTTTTCTGAAAGGAGGCCAGAATGCCGGCTAGTCCTGATGGGGGACTTCAATGCGGTTATGGACCCGAACAGAGACAGATTTACATTAGATGTAGATCGAGGGAGGAATTTATGTAATTCACCGTTGCCACAGTTTTGCTCGGAGGTTGGAGTGGTGGATATATGGGAACATCTTGGCGGAGGAAAGAGAGTATACTCTTGTGTTAGCCGGGGTGGTAGAGCAATGTCTAGGATTGATTTAGCATTTACTAACGAGAGCAACTTGTGCAATATCCGGAAGATACGATATGGGGTAAGAACAGTCTCGGACCACTCGCCCATGCTGGTTGAGGTCTGCATTGGGGAGAATAAGGATAATAGGGGGCTAGGATTTAAGCTGAATCCATACTGGCTTACTATTATGGATAACCCTCAGCCTATTAAACTATTGATATCCTCCTTTTGGGAGGTGAACTTCCCCTCTGCTGACATCAATATAGTATGGGACGCCCTGAAAGCATATCTGAGGGGGGTGTTTATAAGTGAGATTGCTGCAGCAAAGAGAACATTTAAGAAAAAAGAGGAGGAACTGGTCAAGGCTGCTGCAGACACAACTGAACGATTTACCAGCCAACCTTCCGAGTATAATAGGGAAGAGATGCAGAAGGCCAGTTGTTCTTTGGAGAAATATATAATAGAGAAAGCAAACCATAGAGTATTCTTTAAGGGTTTAAAATATTTTTCGGAGTCCGGACGCCCTGGTAAGCTTCTAGCCAGGATAATTACACAACAAGATAAGAAAAATCAATCTATTGTCTCGATTCGTAACACAGTGGGGGAAATTATAACAGACCCAGAAGGAATTAGAGATGCCTTTTTAAAATATTTCTCTCATATATATAGCTCCTCTCCTGGCTTGTCATCTGATCTGGCGACGCAGTTCTTGAAGAAGATTCCACTTCCTACTTTAAGTGAAACCCAAATAGAGTATCTGGAAGAGGAGTTGTCTCTTTCGGAGCTCCAGGAGGCCTTGGGATCTATCTCGGGGAACTCGTCGCCAGGGATGGATGGCCTTCCATACGAGGTTTACCGCAAATACAGTGATGTGATTCTCCCTCAGCTACTAGAGGTTTTTTCCCAAGCAATACAGGGAGGGGGTTTACCCTGCTCTATGATGGAAGCCCTTATTGTTCTAATTCCCAAAAAGGATAAAGACCCTATAGAAATGAGTTCCTATAGACCAATTTCTTTACTAAATACTGACGCTAAGCTACTATCAAAAGTTCTGGCTAGGAGGCTCTCGCGGGTTATGCCCACTATTATCCACCCAGATCAAAACGGCTTTATGCCAAAGAGAGGCACCCATCATAATTTGCATAGGTTATTTATGAATATTCAGTCCCCGGGGTGCAGCTCCCGCTCCATCCTGTCGTTGGATGCTACTAAAGCCTTCGACAGGGTGGAGTGGATTTTTCTCTGGGAGGTGATGAAAAAAATGGGATTTGGTCCGAGATTTATGTCGATGGTGCAGTTACTATATGGCTCTCCAGTGGCCAGGATCAGGATCAATGATACGATCTCTGAGAGTTTTTCCCTAGGAAGAGGTACCCGTCAAGGATGTCCTCTTTCCCCCCTCTTGTTTAACATTTATATTGAACCCTTAGCAGTTAGTATTAGGCAAGACTCGCAGGTGTCCGGCTTTGGTGTAATGGGAAAGCATGATCGTGTATCCCTCTATGCAGATGACATCTTGGTTTTTGTCCATCAAACAGAAACCACTCTCCCTCGAATAATGGATTTGGTGGGTTCTTTTTCTGCTCCGTCCGGTTTGCAGATTAATTGGGAGAAGACTGTTCTCCTCCCTATAGATGAGCTGCGAGGCGACTGGGACAACCAGCTAACAATTTCCGATTCAATAAAATACCTGGGGATTTTAGTCTCTGCCGAACCTCAGGAATTCTTACAACTCAATTTGATTCCCCTTTTGAAAAAGCTGAGGCTAAAAATTAAGATATGGCAAAAAATCCTGCCCGCAAGAGCGGATAGAATCTCTCTAATAAAAATGGTAGTGCTGCCCCAGGTGCTTTATGTCCTGCGCAACTCGCCTGTATGGATCACGGACAAGTATTTTAGATTGATAGAGCGGATGATTAATGATCTATTATGGGGGAGGAAGCGCGTGAGACTGAAGGCACTTTATTTTTCTATGCCCTATAATCAGGGACGTCTCAACCTCCCTTATTTTAAGGGCTATTTGGTGGCTTCTCAACTTTGTTTTTTTAATGATTGGGAAAGTAGCCATTTCTGCAACAAAGTGGTGAAAGACTCAGGTTTTTCGGATTTTTTTACTGTATTGGAGTCCGATTATTTAGCAAACCCACAGACTGGGTATACACTTTTTTGCAGAATGGCTATAAAGACGTGGTTAGTTATAAGGAGCTGGTGTGGAGTCAAGGCATCACTTATTTGTACCCCACTGTGGCATAACTCAAAGCTCTTGGAGTTAGGGGACTTGCGTTGTTGCCAGTATTGGAGGACTAAGAATGTTCAGTACTTATATCAGGTGGTCAGCGGCGGACAAATCCTGTCTCTGACGGAGCTAAGACAAAGATCAAACCTGGGCGAGGTGGCTTGGTATGCATACTTTCAATTGAGGTCAGCACTTTCTACTACTTTGAATAGTCACCTTTTCTCTATAGATACTCCACAATTCTTACATGATTTATTCTGTAAAAAAACTGTCACGAGAATTAAAATATCACATTGTTATAGACACTTAATGAAAGAATTTTTTTTGGGTGTTCTTTCTCCAGGACAAAGATCCTGGTCTTCTGTACTTTTAGATATGGGTCCCCCAGATTGGGAGAATATAGGGGAAAGTTTAAAATCCGTTTCACACAACTTTAATCACACTGTTGTACAATTTAATATTTTGCACAAAATATATGTGACACCTAGGTGGTTATATAGGAGAGGACTTAGAGCCTCCTCTGACTGCCCACGCTGTGGCAATTCCGAGGCAGATCATTTACATCTGTTTTGGGATTGCCCAATGGTGAGCAGCTATTGGAGATCGGTCCAAATTAATTTGGCTCGTAAACTCAATATTGATGTCCCTTTGTCCCCCAGGATATGGGTCCTGGGAGATTTATCAGAGGTTAATTACCCGCCTATAAAACGCCAACTATTGATCAAGGTAATGTTTTTGGCCAGGCTTCTCATTTCTAGATTATGGTTTTGCTCTTCTGCTCCAGACTGCAACCACTGGTTAAGCTTGGTCGAGAAAGTGAAAAGTTACAAGAGGATTTTGTATAAACAAAGAGGATCCTATTTAAAGTGGGGCAAATTGTGGGCAGACTGGGACAAGCCTAAATAATTAATTTGTGTTCTTTTTTTTTTTTTTTTTTTTTTTTTTTTTTTTTCCTGCAAGGTGGGGGTGGGGGGGGGGGGTTTGGCGGGGTGGGCTGGGGATGATCCTATTAGTCCGGCCCCTTCTATATGAATCATAAATAGTTAAGGAGGTGAAGCTGCACTTGGGTACTGGAGTATCTCTAGGAATGCTGGGGGATGGCGGTGCCTTCCGGCATTAAACTATGATTTTTAATCGAACCACATTACCGTGCCAGTTATGGGTGGGGACCCGGAGCCCGGGATATTGGGCAGCCCGGCGACTGGGTGTGCCCTGGGACGCGGCTCTCTCTGTCAGACATGCGGCTCGACTTCAGGCAGTGATATGACACACGTTGTATGGGCACCAAGAGGTGTTTTCTCAGCGGGACAGAGCCGGTTTTAGGTAGTGTTTATGTTTACACTTTCCCTAAATGCCGGTGATCACCGAGTGATACTCAAGTTGAGTCCCTTTATATGTGAGACACTAAGGTGGATATATGTGTGGTACGGTTAAGGCGGGCATTAAACTCCTAAACTAACTATATGGGGATGAGGCAGCAAAATATGTAAGAGTTTTCTTTTCTACTGCGAAAGAAGACTGCTGGACCCCCAAACTTGTTTCATGAAATGCTTGCGATCAAAGATTGCAGCAGGCCCGCTACGTACGGTCAATGTGAGTATCGGATGAATGGTGATATGGCTGTCAATCCTGTCAATTTCTTGCCCATGATCGGGGGAGAGAGCGCGGGGCACGTGCTCGCTCCCCGGAGGCCGCCCGGGCTGCGGGCCCCTTACCTTTTTTTTTTTTTCTTTTTTTTTTTTTTTTTTTTTTTTTTTTTTTTCCCCCTGTATAGACAACAACATGTCAAGTGGGATGTTTTGTGTGGTTGTTTTGCCGTATTAGGCTGTGGATGACGGACGTATCCCGCATTTCCCCCAGCAAGTGAGATCTCCATTTGTATTCTTGTTGTCTCCATAAGCATGGATACTTGTATGAAATTGTTCTTAATCATGTTGCAAATTACAAATTTTACGGACTGTAGGATTTTATAATTGTAATATGGATATAAATTTTTGTATTATAAATTAATAAAATATATAAAAAAAAAAAAAAAAAAAAAATGCACTTGGTGACAGGCGCAGCTTGCCCCTGATTTTGTATATGGCCAAAAAATGAACAGACTATTGCTGGTTAAATGCACTTGGTGTGACAGCTTCACCCTGATGTAGGCTTTAGCCAAAAAACAACCACACCATTGAGGGTTAAATGCACTTGGTGACAGGCGCAGCTTGCCCCTGATTTTGTATATGGCCAAAAAATGAACAGACTATTGCTGGTTAAATGCACTTGGTGTCACAGCTTCACCCTGATGTAGGCTTTAGCCAAAAAACAACCACACCATTGAGGGTTAAATGCACTTGGTGACAGGCGCAGCTTGCCCCTGATTTTGTATATGGCCAAAAAATGAACAGACTATTGCTGGTTAAATGCACTTGGTGTGACAGCTTCACCCTGATGTAGGCTTTAGCCAAAAAACAACCACACCATTGAGGGTTAAATGCACTTGGTCGCAGCTTGTGCTGGCGCACCACAAGACACAAAATGGCCGCCGATCACCCCAGAAAAATGAGACTGACAAACGGTCTGTGCAGCCTAAAAACAGTGAGCAATTGAGGATCAGCAGCTCAATGATCCACAGCTGCAGATCGATCAGTTAATCAAGTCCTTTGGAGGAGTTAATCTGCCTAATCTCGCCCTACTGTCGCAGCCGCAACCTCTCCCTACGCTAATCAGAGCAGAGTGACGGGCGGCGCTATGTGACTCCAGCTTAAATAGAGGCTGGGTCACATGGTGCTCTGGCCAATCACAGCCATGCCAATAGTAGGCATGGCTGTGATGGCCTCTTGGGGCAAGTAGTATGACGCTTGTTGATTGGCTGCTTTGCAGCCTTTCAAAAAGCGCCAAGAAAGCGTCACAAAAGCGCCAAGAAAGCGACGAACACCGAACCCGAACCCGGACTTTTACGAAAATGTCCGGGTTCGGGTCCGTGTCACGGACACCCCAAAATTCGGTACGAACCCGAACTATACAGTTCGAGTTCGCTCATCCCTAGTGCCTAACTACTTCATCTGATCACTGAGGTCTATGGCTAGCTGCTGAGATCATGAGGAGTAATGGGGCACACCATTGAAGCAGCACTGGAAACATAGACAGAGGAGTGTGTGGATTGAGAATTTAAGTAAGGCTTTTCTTGTACTATAAAATGCTCTGGAGCTCCTGATGTTCTATTCTTCTAACATTGCAGAGATGCTGTGTCTCACTACTTCACATGACTGCTGAGGTCAGTGAGAGGCTGCAGTGATCATGAGTAGTCGAGCACACAATTGATGCAGCACTGGAAGCATATGTGAGATGGGGAAACAGCTCTCATTGTTTGAACACTGTTTGTGCGGATTAAATTAAATTTTCTGGACTGACATTCTGCTGTTTGGCCACAAGATTCCGCTGTTTCCTAGGCACAGCTGACTGAATGCATATATATTTCCATATTCATGAGAGGTGTGGTTACTCAGAGCATGGAGAAGGAGAGCAGCAGCCATCTTAGAGGGAGGTGAAGCTAAGGAGCTGTGTGAGCAGAGAGTCTGACGGCATCCAGGTGTGAAAGCAACCCTCAGATACCAGAGCTGCAGCTGAGTGAAGCTGATTGTGTCCAAGACCCTGATCCTGTCCAGAGGAAGGAAGATTGCGGCCAGGAACGCTGATGAGAGCACTGCGGTACCGCATGCTTGTTGGAGAGACGTTAAGTCATCAGCGGATACAAAGCAGACCCGGGTTGGTAAGATCGTGCACGCACCTCATTACAGTGTTGGCGCCTAGAGACTGAGATCAGGCCTGTAGTTAGTTAGTTAGGGTCTCTGTTTGTGTCTGGCCACAAGTGTTAATACTGTTCATTGCAAGGACTCCATAACTTAAAGTTACATTTCGCATTGGAGAGCTGATAAAATTCCCACAAACTCAAGCCAGGCTGGTATTTTGCTCAGAAGGAATACTCAGGCACGTGCTACAGGACCAGTTATAGGAGGGGGAATACTGTAGATCTGTGTAAGATTGTAAGCTTTTGTGCTGCACCGCAGGCTAACCCGTACCGCACACCCATACAGTGTTTATGCAGTATGCCAGACCGACAGGGGGATTACATGTGAGGTCACAGTATGAGCATTAGGTGGGCCAAGGTAAATACAGTTCTGGTTACTCACGGTTACGTTGTCCCTGGGCAGGCCGGCATAAGTGAAGAGGAGAACAGCACAATAATTCTCTGGGGCACACTATGGTGTAAGGGACACTGGCCAGATGGTGGTTCGAGCTGCCCTTGATGGTCTGTAATAATGTGCCTATGGCAAGGTCCATTGTAGTTGTGACGGCAGTACCTTTTGTGGTGGTACAACCATTTACTGTAGTGTTAACTGAGGAACTGAAGACTGAGACAAGGATGGTGCAATCCAAATTATAACTTTTACTGAACGTTGCTCCTAGT